>NW_019945647.1:66563-72232 GCF_002910315.2 Salvelinus sp. IW2-2015 | reverse complement strand
GAGAGAGAGAATCAACTAGACAGACAAAATCAGAAAAAAATTTTCCAGAAATATCACATATTGTTAGGTATTTTTTAATCTGACAATATTTATTGCCAATTTATGGTGAAATAATGTATCCATATTGGTTCCACCTACCAATCAAGCTGTGAGATCCGGCTTCTCACAGGACCTGCTAACTTCCTCTCTTAAGAGGCTCTGCTCACCTACTGTCTCCTTGCAGCCTACTCGTTACCTGTATAATGCACCTGTGTTGAAAACTTGTCATCAGTATAAAGGAAACATCTGTCCACCCAACCTGCACAGTCACACTCCAAACTCCACCTTGGCACAAGACCATAAGGGCTGTTCATAAGGACACCCAGAAACAAATTTATGTTGGCCTCTCAAACCCAGGGCTGGGAAGACCCTGAATCTGCATAGTAAGCAGCTTGGTTTGAAGAAGATAAGCTGTGGACAATATTAGGAATGTGGAAAAAGAGACATACAAGCTACCACTTGATTCCCCTCGATCTGGTGGCTCCGCGATCCTTCCACGATCTTCACCGCAGACCTCCGACAAAGTTAGACGCTCGGCAATAGTGGCATCTTTGGTGTATCTATATATATCTCGAATATTATTTGAGGAGGCAGCCTTTGTGGTATACCGCTCTATATCACACCACGATAGAGTGATGTAACACACCCCCACAGCGCTCGAATACCCCTGGAACCCTCACTAGAGATACTATCATGTAGTCTCGGTGTGAGAGTGGAGTGGCTGCTATCTCGCTAGAGATCGCATGGGAAGGAGACGCGTTCTGTCTCCTAAGAGAGACGTACTTTGGTGCGGTAGCAAATCAATCCCAGAACAACAGCAAAGGACTTGTGAAGATTCTGGAAGGAAATGGTCAAAAGTACTATATCCACAGTAAACGGGTCCTATCCCGCCGTCCAAAGCCAAGGAGAAAACCATGTCCCAACTGGCCATTAAAAAAGCCAGACTGACGGTATTGCTAACTGCAACATGGGGCGGTACCTCCGTTGACTGGGGAGACTAATGTGGTCATCCCTGGTCTTGGAATGAAGACAGAAATAGACGAGAAAGCATAGTGTGTTATGTGGGGTCTGCATCGCTGATGTTCCTTGAAGGGAGAAACGAGGGGTGAGGCTTGCAAGAGGCCGTTGAAGGAGTGATAGAGGACGACGAACATCCTGTAGACTAACTGGTGAATGCACTGGGGTGTCGTGCAGCATCATGTGTAGGGGTGCGTTTAGCTGCTGTTGAGTCATGCAGGAGACTGGCGACTGAGGTGCCTTTTCTGTGAACTAGGCCGATCTAGAGAGCAAGGAAACACTTATGTGGAAGTATAGTTAAAGCAACATCTCAAGACATCAGTCAGGAAGTAAAGCTGGTCACAAATGGGTCTTCCAAATTGAGACAATGACCCAAAGCATACTGGTCCAAAGTTTGTGGCGAAAAATGGCTTAAGGACGAACAAATCAAGGTATTGGAAGGCGCCATAACACAAAACCCCTGACCCTCAATCCTATTAGAAATGTGTTGGGGCGAACTAAAGCGTGTGCGAGCAAGGAGCCTAGGAGTTCCAAGGTGCTACACCGGACCTCCAGTCACGCACTCCGTCAGGGAGAATGGCCTTAAAATTCACCCCAACTTTATTGTGGGGAAGCTTGTGGAAGGCATACCTGAAATTGAACCAATGTTTATAACAAGTTTAAGCATTATGCTACCAAATTACTAATGTTGACGAGTATGGTAAACTTTCTGACACACGCAGGAATGTGATAAAATCTGAGAATGGGATAAGTCTATTATCGTTCGCTTACGTATTGAACCTGACATGATTGTAATGAAATGCTATGCGTCGTCAAAGATAGAAAGTGGCAGCTGAGTCGCTAACGTGACGCTAGACAGGGAGATTTTTACTAGGTATCTGTGAAATGTCAGAGGAACAGAAATAGAAGAACTGAGTGTTGAATTAGTTGGCACCACACACCCCACTCCGAGCGCGAGCGAGAAGAGAGTTGTGCACGCACGATACCTTTGGCTTTGGTCGAAACGTAGTGCACATGTAGGGGAATAGGAATGCGTATTTGGGAAGCATGCCATCCCCCACCAGGTTGCCATCCTTATCACTGTCAGAAAAGTATCTTCGGATCAGGATTTATTTTGGAATATTTGACATTGTTGTGCCGTACATACACACTTATTACTTCATAAGGAATTAGGGCTGGGCAGTGCCCAGATTTCCAGACCTTCATAGCGTTCCTGTACCACCGCGGGGTATACGCTATTACCTGCAGTGTACACAAGGGCTGTTATTTAAAAAAAAAAGAATTATGCTAATAAAGTACTAGCGAATTCCCATAGAGCAGGTAATCCCAGGGGTACGCGCAATGCTGTCGGGGGTACGCCAAATAAAAATGTGTTTCACATAAAAATGTTTCTTCACATTTTCAAACAGTACATTTATATTTTCCAACGGGGCTATACATTTAGGTGAGGTTTTTTTCTCAGCTGAGTAGCCTCGTTTCACTTACAAAAATCAAATTAAACCATCTAGTGTTCAGCAAACTAACAACACAATGTCAAATACAGGTAGCCTAGTCAAATAATGAACATCCAATCACATTAACCATTACACTCTTCACTCTTGTGCAGACATTGACAGGCTGACTATACCGCGAGCGTTGCAAAATAAATGTAGAAATCTATATTATTCAGTTATTGCACCCACACTGCTTGTGCGCGCCAACAAGCGTCTGCGTTGCCAAGGGCTAAAATAGAAGTCAATTCTATTTCTGACGCAGATCGCGCTGCAAGTCCTGCCTCTCCCATCTCCTCATTGGTTTATAGAAGCAGGTACCCACGTGCCATCTCCTATTGGTACTCACCCACGTGGGGAGACTGACAAGACGAATGAGGTCGGTGGCGGTAATGCCTATTTATAGAAAGTTGCCAATCCAATGTAAGTCAAGAGAAACAAGGCCTACGAAGGGATAGAATCGCCTAGAAAACGATTCGTTTTGATCGTTTTAGTGTGTGGATTAATTGTCGGAGTATAGGACTAGTACATTTCAGGTAAAATAACAACTCAATGTTTTATATTCCCAGGACAAATAGAGCTAGCACAGCAAGCTAGCTAAATAGGACAAAATTTCAGATAGCAAGTGCAAGCTAGCGTAGCCTAATATTGCCGATAAGGTCTTAATGCTTTATTTCAACTGCTTCCCATAATCATAACTGTAATTGGTTCAGTGTCTTGTTTTGATATTTTTAAGCTGTGTGCGCTGATGCGTTTGAGGTGTGGTGCCATAGTAAAATATGGAAGATTTATGCTATGTACAACTGCTTTAGCACACACCTGACCCCGCCCCAATCCTATGCGGGACTGCCACGGGGTATCATGGTACTATGTGTAAACACGACCATGAGGCCCCACCTAATATTGCACACATCAGTAAATCTCATACACGAGGAACTATATCAGCAAGCAATGTTCAGCTCAGGCAACTACACAGTCAAGGGTTGGATGACTCAGTGATTAGTTCAATTGAACTATAACTGGCTCTTCGCGATAAAATGTTCAGGGATCTTACACATGTCTAAGTTGCCCACTATTTCGTCTTGAGCATGTGAGCGTATCAGACTCTCCTTCCTCCACTCAGATCGCGAAAAGGAATGAGGAGGAGGTTTTTATGCTCGTCAGTCGAGAGTTGACCTATAGAGCAGCAGCGAAACACGCTACGCATGCTTTAGATTTGAAAACAACACTAAGGATCGAGGACCCAGACCAAGTCCAATGGCGATCACAGCCTGAGGCTGCACTAAACTCCGACTGCGGCTACACGTAGCGAGGGCTCCCCAACAAGGCCCCACCTGAGGCGGCTGCGGTAACAAGCCTGCTGCTCTGGCTGCACCATTATTTCATTGTGAGCTAGTGGAGTTGAGTCCTGTCTATGTTCGTAGATAAGATGAGAGCACCCTCAGCTAGGATGGAGTCCGTCACTCCTCAGCAGGCCAGGCTTGGTCTGTTTTTGTGGCGTGACGTCACAGAGCCAAGAGGCACGCAATGCAGCTATCTGAAAATTGGTATCCTGTTGGGAGCTGGCAGAATACACCAAGTATCTAATCACAAACGCACAGATTGAGTCTGTGAGCTCTTGCTGATAGAGTCATCAATCACAACGCCACTAGCGCAAAACTCTGTAGCCCGCCACGCCACCCCGGACGCCTCCCACCCACCCCCTCAGTTATCATTGATTCTTCCATCCGTCGTATACCTTTCTTTCTCACGATAGTTGGACTTGCCTTTGATCTTGCTGTCTCATTGAGTGTGAGAGGTTGTTGTCCTGGCACAATGCCAGTTCTCTGACCTCTCAATAGGCTGTCTCATCGCTGTCGGTGATCAGGTCTACCATGTTGTGTCGTCAGCAACGTAATGATGTGTGTTTGGGTCGTGCTCTGGGTCTCTGCATTGTCTCGTCGGGTGAATTCAGGGAGTACAGGAGGGGACTGAGCACGCACCCCTGGGGAGCTCCAGTGTTAAAGATCAGCGTGGTGGATGTGTTGTTGCCTATCCTTACCCCCTGGGGGCCCATCAGGAAGTCCAGGATCCAGTTGCAGAGGGAGGTGTTTAGTCCCAGGGTCCTTAGCTTAGTGATGAGCTTTTGAGRGCACTATGGTGTTGAATGCTGAGCTGTAGTCAATGAACAGCATTCTCACATAGGTGTTCCTTTTGTCCAGGTGGGAAAGGGAAGTGTGGAGTGCTATTGAGATTGCATCATCTGTGGATCTGTTGGGGCGGTATACGAATTGGAGTGGGTCTAGGGTTTCCGGGATGATGGTGTTGATGTGAACCATGACTAGCCTTTCAAAGCACTTCATGGCTACCGACGTGAGTGCTACGGGTCGGTAGTCATTTAGTTAGGTTACCTTCGCTTTCTTGGGCACAGGGACTATGGTGGTCTGCTTGAAACAGGTAGGTATTATAGATTCGGTCAGGGAGAGGTTGAAAATGTCAGTGAAGACAATTGCCAGTTGTTCCGCACATGCTCTGATTGCACGTCCTGGTAATCTGGCTGTCCCCGCTGACTTGTGAATGTTGACCTGTTTAACTTCTCTGGGATATGTGGGACGCTAATGTCCCACTTGGCCAAAAGCCAGTAAAAATGAAGAGCGACAGATTCAAATATATTACTATAAAAATCAATCTTTCATGAAATCACACATGAAAGACACCAAATTAAAGCTACACTTGTTGTGAATCCAGCCAACATGTCTGATTTCAAAAAGGATTTACGGCGAAAGCACACCAAACGATTGTTAGGTCAGTAGATAGCCACAGAAAAACACAGCCATTTTTCCAGCCAAAGAGAGGAGTAACAAAAAGCAGAAATAGAGATATTCAACCGTTGTAGCTTTATTGGTACTTTAATGTGTGATTTAATGAAAGTTTGATTTTTATAGTAATTTTCATTGTAATTAATTTGAATTTGGCGCTCTGCATTTTCTCTGGCTTTTGCCAAGTGAGACAGTAGCGTCCCGCATAAACTCAGATTTTGGAATATAATATGAACTTTACCGAACAAAGCATACATGTATTGTGTAACATGAAGTCCTATGAGTGTCATCTGATGAAGATCATCAAAGGTTAGTGATTAATTTT
>NW_019945647.1:59201-65675 GCF_002910315.2 Salvelinus sp. IW2-2015 | reverse complement strand
AGTAGCTGGCAGTTGAATTTGGGTATGCTTTTCATCCAAATGTGAAAATGCTGCCCCCTATCCTAGAGAAGTTAAAGGTCTTGATCACATCGGCTATGGAGAGTGTGATAACATAGTCAACCGGAACAGCTGGTGCTCTCATGCATGCTTCAGTGTTGCTTCGCTGGAAGCKAGCATAAAAGGCATTTAGCTCGTCTGGTAGGCTCAYGTCACTGGGCAGGTCGCTGCTGGGTTTCCCTTTGTAGTCCGAAATAGTTTGCAAGCCCAGCCACATCCGACGAAAGTCAGAGCTGGTGTTTTGACACTTTGCCTGTTTGATGGTTCGTCTGAAGGCATAGCATCCGGATTAGTGTCCCACTCCTTGAAAGCGTCAGCTCTAGCCTTTAGCTTGGTGCGGATGTTGCCTGTAATCCATGGCTTCTGTTTGGGATATGTACATATGGTCACTGTGGGGACRACGCTGTCGATGCACTTATTGATTAAGCCRGTGACTGAGGTGGTATACTCCTCAATGTCATTGGATGAATCCCGGAACATATTCCAGTCTGTAYTAGCAAAACAGTCCTATAGWGTAGCATCYGCTTCATCTCACCACTTCCGTATTGAACGAGTCACTGGTACTTCCTGCTTTAGTTTTAGCTTGTAAGCAGTAATCAGGAGGATAGAATTATGGTCAGATTTGCCAAATGGAGGGAGAGCTGTGTATGCGTCTRTGTGTGGAGGTGGTCTAGAGTTTTTTTCCCCTCTGGTTGCACATGTGAYATGCTGGTAGAAATTAGGTAAAAGTTTAAGTTTGCCTGCATTAAAGTCCCCGGCCACTAGGAGCGCCGCTTCTGGATGAGCATTTTCTTGTTTGCTTTTGGCCTTATACAGCTCGTTGAGTGCGGTCTTAGTGCCGGCATCTGTTTGTGGTGGTAAATAGACAGCTACGAATAATATAGATAAACTTTCTTGGTAGATAGTGTGGTCTACAGCTTATCATGATGTACTCTACCTCAGGTGAGCAATACCTCGAGACTTCTTTAATATTAGACATTGCACACCAGCTGTTATTGACAAATAGACACACACCCCCACCCCTTGTCTTACCAGACGTAGCTGCTCAATGCATGGAAAACCCAGCCAGCTATATATTCTGTGTCTTCGTTCAGCCACAACTCGGTGAAACATAAGACATTACAGTTTTTAATGTCCCGTTGATAGGATAGTCTCGATTGGCCAATAGAACGGATGGTTAAGGCGGTTTACCCACTCGCTGACAAATTCTCAGAAGGCACCCCGACTTCCTGTATCTCTGTCTTTTCATGCGGATGACGAGGATTTGGGCCTGGTCTTGGGGAAGCAGTATATCCTTCGCGTCGGACTCATTAACAAAAAAAATCTCTCGGCAGTTGATGAGGTGCGTAAATCTTCAGCAGATGTCTTTTCCAGGTCAAAAGAGAAGGTTAGCAGCAAATTATGCTACAAAATAGTTACAACAATGGGAAAGGAAAAACAACAGAATATCACAGTTGGTTTTGAGGTAAAACAAGAGCTATTCCCCTCCGGGCCATTCATGTAAATACAGTTAAGTCCCATCCAAAAGACGGCACCTTACACAGCGGCGATATCCCCATCACACCAGAGGTATTGGAGTTTTTTTGTAGACAGAGGAAAGATGCCCTTATACTGGCCCGTCCACTTCCATAGCATCTGGTCTCCCATCCAGGATCCAGGACCGACCCTGTATTAGCTTCAGATGAAGTCGCAGATGGAAACTGCAGGGTTTGGTATGCTTGCTGGTAGACATTACGTGAATCCGGAAGATATTCAGACCCCTTCGACTTTCACAATTTTTGTTTGGTACACGTTGTGTCTAAAAATGATTAAATAAAAATTTTACTCATCAATCACACACAATACCCCTAATGACAAAGCGAAACAGATTTAATTATTTTTGCAAATGTACACTACCGTCAAAGTTATAGAACTTCTATCAAGGGGCGGGCTTTTTCTTTATTTTTACTATTTTCCTATTGTTTGCATAGATAATAGTGAAGACAAACTTATGACATAACACATATGAATCATGTAAGATAACCAAAAAAGTGTTGAACCAATCAAAAGATATTTCATATGGCGATTCTTCAAATAGCTCACCCATTGCCTGATGACAGCTTTGCACACTCTTGAAGCATGTCCAACACTTCATGAGGAGTCACTGGAATGCATTTCAATTAAACAGAGGTGCCATTCTTAAATAATTGGCAATTTTCTTTCCTTCTTAATGCCGTTGACCCATCAAGTGTGTCTAGTGTTGGTAAGGGGAGTATACATTGTATATAGCCTATATGGGCCGTAAAAGACCAAGTCCATAATTATGCAAGAAACAGCTCAAGTAAGTCAAGAGAAATGACAGTCAATCATACTTAAGAACATGAACGTCAGCAATCTGGAAATTTCAGACTTTGAAAGTCCAAGTGCAGTCGCCAAAAACCAATCAAGCACTATGATGAACTGGCTTCAGAGGACCGCCACAGAATGGAAACTCCAGAGTTACCTCTGCGCAGACGGATAAGTTCATAGAGTGAAATTAACAGACATCAGAAATTGCAGCCCAAAAAAATGCTTCACAGAGTTCAAGTACAGAACCACTCTCAACTCAACTGTTCAGAGAGACTGCACTCTGAAATAAGCCTACATGTGAATTGCTCCCAAAAGAAATCCCACTACTAAAGGACACCAATAAGAAGAAGGACCTCACCTCCATGAAGAAAACAATGAGCAAGGACCTAGATCGGTGATTCTGTCCTTTGTCTGGAGTCCAAATTGGAGATTTTTTTCAACTGCCGTGTCTATTTGTGAAGACGTGGTGTGGGTGAGACGGTTGATCTCCGCGGCTGTATTTCGTTCACCGCTAAAGCACGGAGAGTGTTCTGTGTTGGTGCTTGCTGCAGGTGACCACTCGTCTGTGATATTATTAAATTCAAGCACAACAACCAGCATGCTACCACAGCAGCATCTGCAGCATACGCCATCCGTCGGTTTGCGGCTTAGTGGGAACTAATCATTTGTTTTTTCAACAGGACACAATGACCAACACACCTCCAGGTGGGTAAGGCCATATTGACCAAGAAAGCGAGAGTGATGCAGTGCCTGCATCAGATGACCTGGCCTCAACCAAATTGGAGATGTTTGCAGATGAGCGGCCGCAGAGTGAATTAAAATGCACGCGACAAGGAAAACTCAGCATATGTGCGGAACTCCTTCAAGACTAGTGGAAAAGCATTCAGCTGAAGCTGGTTGAGAGACATGCCAAAGAGTGTGCAGTGTCATCAAGAAAGGGAGTATTAGAAAGAAGCTCATAATAAAGAATATAATTTTGATTATGATTACACACTTTTTTGGCTTATGATCCATAGATTATGTCATAGTTCTTTGCTCTGTCATCTCGACCAGACTCCTCTGTTCTGTTACTACATGCATTCCCATTTGTTATTTTTCTAGCCGTGCCATGGAAGGAACCAGGACACCAAGCTAGTGAGTGTTATTACAGAGTGCTGTGTGGTGCAGTGTGTTCCCAGGTATACGCAGCCTGTATTTCTCTGTGCCATAGAAACCAAGACAACGAGCTGATCACCACTAGAGACATCCACAGATATGTGAACTACCTGATAAGTCACTTTGGCGAGGTACGTATCCATCTATTCACCTACTTCTCTTTCCCTACTCTCTATTCCCTCTCTACTACTCTCTATCCTACTTCTCTATTCCCCACTCCCTACTCTCTATTCCCATAATCTCAATCCGCTATTCACACTAATCTCTATCCCTACTCCCTATTCCCTACTCTCTAATTCCCCTCTATATACACTCGATTCCCCTATCCCTAATTCTATTCCCTACCCCCCCTATTCCCTACCTTTTCCGTAAAATCTCTTTATTTTTTATCCCTATCCCCACCTCTATCAAACCACTATTACTCTCTATCCTACTCCACGATCTCTACTCTCTATTCCCTACATCCTAAATCTCTATCAATTCCCTATCCCTCATAATCTCTACCTCCTATTCTCTATTCCCTTATCTCTACCCTCTATTCTCTAATTCTACTACATCTATATTACACTAACTCCCTAAGCTCTACTTTTTCCCCTACTCCTAATACTTACTACTCTATTCCCTAATCTACTCCTCTATTCCCCTGCTCTCTACTCTCTATTCCCTACTCTCTAGCCACTACTCTACTCTCTAAGCCCACTCTCTACTCTATATCCCACTCCACTACTCTCTATCTCTAAAATTCTCTACTCTTAATAACTTACTCCCTAATCTCTATTCCCACTCCCTACTCTCATTCCACCACTCCTCTAATCTCTACTCCTAATATCTATCTCTATTCCCCACTCTCTACTCTCTAATATATTACTCTCTACTCCCTCTCTCTATTCCCTACTCTACTTCTCTATTCCCCACTCACTCTCTATTCCCCACTCCCCTCCTACTCTCTACTCTACTCTACATCTACTGACTCTCTATTCCCCACTCTTCCCCATCCCTACTCCTCTATCCCTACTCTACAGCTCTCATATTCTACTCCACTCTCTACTCTCATTCCCTACTCTCTATCCCCACTCTTTCCCACTCCCTTCTCTCACTCTCATATTCCCTACTTACCGACTCACTACTCGCCTACTCTCTACTCTCTCCCTACATGATCTATTCCCTAACTCCCTACTTCTACTTAAGTTAATTTTTGAGTATCTGCCTACTCTAACTTACTATTATATGAGAGTTTGAAAACTTTACTTAACTTTCAGTACATTTAACGTTAGCAGGACAGGAAAAATGACGGTCCATTCACACACTATCAAGAGACATCCCCTGGTCACCCTACTGCCCTTTCAGTGGCGCTTGTATTCCACAATGGTTGCCAAGCGGAACCAGTTGGACTTTGGCTTCACTCACAATCACATCGAGGAGCATACGTCATTCGACAACGTGCTTGTTGCATCTCGTTGCTGTTTGTTGTCATCCGGATGCTTAGCTAGGTAAAATGGGCCCTTTCCAAAGGATCCATGAATTGGAGATTAGATGTGGACTTGATGAGTCGTGCTTCTCTTACTGGCCAATGATTATAAACCAGCTGATTGATCCAACCATTAGTTCATACAATTGTTGTGCCCTCTCGCTGAAGGATGGACGTGTTAATATGTAGCTAATTGATAGAAGCCGAATGTATAACTATGTAACGTGGACCATGAAAGGAAGTGTAGGCTAGTTAAACGAGACTGCTATGACAGAGCGTTTGTCACGTGCGCTTCAGGGCTTAATTTATCAACATGTCTCTTCTACTTTTTTTAACCATGTGACATTTCAGTTAATTTAGCGGACCATTATCCAGAGCCAGCGTGCCAGAGTGAGTGCACAACATGTTCGACTGGATCCCCCGTAGGAACAGTGGACGGCAGATCACTGTTTCTTGCGACTTGTCAGGTTTAACTTTCCGTAGGTTTCATAAAATCAATACGTTGTTTATTAAGTCATGCAAAATGTGGGAGAACCCATACATTCGCTTCACCAGTGCTGTCCATTTATATTAAGGGATATCTTTACAAATGAAGGAGTACCTTTTTCACACCCCACTGTGTGTGTGTGTTGTGAACATGTGATGTGATGTGTTGTGTGTGTGTAGGAAATGTCGTGTGTCTTGCTGCTGTGTGTTGTGTGTGTCGTGCTGTGGTGTGTGTTGTGGTGTCGTGTGTGTGGGGGTAGTGATGTGTGATTGTGTGTGGTGTGTGTTGTGTGTGTGATGGTGGAGTTCAAGGTGTGTTGAGCGACAGGATCCATATTAAACCTTTGAGAAAAGAGGCTAACTTAATCTGGTTTGAAAAACATGAGCTGATGGTATTGTTCTCTTGGTCGCGCTGCAAACGCAAAAAGAGAGAACCACGGATACCTATTTGTCTATAAAAGAAGAGATCAATGTAAATAAATTGGCCCTCTATTCTTCCGGTACGTACCCCTAACGCAAACCACGAAGAACCAGGACCAAGCCTGGCCTTGAACTGAAAGACAGCAGATCTGAACCTATGCAAGGAGTGACGGCGTACATCCATAACCATATGACTGCCAGGGCGCCCCAACTGTGCGGATCCCTCTCACCTCACAGTAACATGGGAATCTCCCATCACGTATATAAATCCCATAACGACGTGTAAAATCTCCCCTATAGAGCAGCTTCCTCTCGCGCTCCACGTGAAACTCCCAGTTCCCGCCTCCCTTCCGTGTCCCGAGAGCTGCACTGGAGTTCCACGTCAGATCGCCCCTCATTTTACCGCAGGTATTACCAAGAGATTGTACCACTTTCACCTGCCAAATGCATGCCCTCTTCCTTATATGTCTCAGCTAAGGCGAGTATGCCACTAAAGCAGCCCAGTCAGTGTCCAGCCCTCAGCACCTACAGCTACTCCCCATTGAAGACTGTATAGATCA
>NW_019945647.1:45798-55018 GCF_002910315.2 Salvelinus sp. IW2-2015 | reverse complement strand
TTATCTGGGTCTCTCTCTTATCTGGGCTCTGCCTCTCTTATCTGGTCTCTCTCCTCTTATCTGGGCTCTCTCCTCTTATCTGGGCTCTCTCCTCTTATCTGGGCTTCTGCCTCACTCCCCTCTGGGCTCTCTCTCACTTGCTCTCTCCTCTCTCGGTTCTCCTCCCTCACTCGGACTTCATTCTCTCCGGTCTCACTCTGGGCTCTCTCTCCTCTGGGCTCTTTCTCCTTTGCTCTCGGTTCTCCCTCCCTCTCTCTGGCTCTTCTCCTCTCTCGGGCTCTCTCCTCCTCTGCTCTCTCTCAGCTCTGTCCTTCTCTCCGTCTCGCCCTCTCTGGGCTTCTCCTCACGTCTGGTCTCTCCTCACTCTGGGCTCGTCTCCCACTCTAGGCTCTCTCCTCACTCTGGCTCTCTTCCTCAGCTCTGGCTTCTCCGCACTCTGCTCTCTCCTCACTCTGGGGCTCTCTCCTCACTCTGGCTCTCTCCTCACTCTGGCGCTCTCCTCACTCTGCGGCTCTCTCCTCTCTCTGGCTCTTCTCCTCACCTCGGGCTCTCTCCTTCACTCTGGGCTCTCTCTCACTCTGGCTCCTCTCCTCACTCTGGGCTCTCTCCTCCACTCTGGCTCTCTCCTCACTCTGGGCTCTCTCCTCACTCTGGCTTCTCTCCTCACTCTGGCTCTCTAAATCATCTATAGTCTCTATCCTCTCGCTGGACTCTCTCTGGTCTCTCTCCTCTCGACCTCTCTTGTTTTCTCTCTGGCCCATGTCCTCTCTCTGGTCTCTCTCTTTCTCTCCTTTCTCTCTGGTCGCTCTTGCTCTTTCTCCTCTCTCTAGCCCCTGTCTTCTCTCTGCTCTCTCTCCTTTCTCTCCGTCTCTCAACTCTACTGGTTCTTTCTCCCTTTCTCCGGGTTTTCTCTTTGCGTCGCTCCATCGTTTTGTGTCTCGCTGGCCTCTCCCCTCCTCCTCTCTCTCTGGGCTCTTTCTCCTTTTCTCTCTGGGCTCCTTCTCTCCCCTCTCTCTCTCTGGTGCTCCTTCTCTCCCCTCTGTTCTCTGGTCCTCTCTTCTCTTCCTCTCTCTCTTTCATCTGGTTTTCCTTTCTATCTGGTCTCTCTTCTTTCTCTCTGGCCTCTTTCTCCCTCTCTCCGGTTTCTCTTTGTCTCTCTCGGCCTCGCCTCTTCTGGCTCTCTTCTCCTCTCTCTCTGTCTGTCTCATTTCTCTGGACTCTCACTCCTCTCTGGTCTCGTCTCTCCTGTCTCTCTCTCTGTCCCCTCTCATCTTTTCTCTCCTCGGTAACTCTCGGCTTGTTCTCGTTTCCGTCTCTCTCGGTTCTCTGGCCTCCTCTTCTCTCCTTCTCTCGGTTTCTCTCTCCTCTCTCTGTCTCCTACCTGCTCTCTCTCTCTCTCTGGCCTCTCCTCTTGCCTCTCTGGTCTCCTTCCCCTCTGGTCTCTCCATCTGTCCTCTCCTCTCTTGGTCTCTCTCCCGGTCTCTTTCTGCCCCTGTCTCTCTCGGTTTCTCTCCAGTCTCTTCTCTGGTCCTCTCTCCTCTCTGCTCTCTCCTCTCTGTGCCTGGTCTCTACACACAATTGACTTCTGTCTCTTGGGCTGCCAGTGCTTTGCTATCCGTTTAAACCCAAATCTATAAGAGCTGGTGTGGACTATTAAAGACATCTGCCTCAGGGTTGGTAAAGGGGAGCTGTAAGAAGTAGCAGTGAGGCTGTGAGGAGTAGCATTGAGGCGGGGTATAGCGTGAGAGTAGCATGAGCGAGAGGTGCTTGAGGAGTAGCAGTGAGCTGTGAGGAGTAGCAAGTGAGGCTGTGGGGAAAGTGAGGTAGAGACAGTGAGGCTTGTAAGGAGTAGCATTGTGAGGCTGTAGGAGTAGCAGTGAGGCATGTAGGAAGCATAGGTAAGAGTAGCATTGAGCTGTAAGGAGTAGCATGAGGCTGTTAAGGAGTAGATGAGCTGTGAAGGAGTAGCATGAGAGTAGTAGCAAGAGTGTAGGACATGAGCTGGAGGTAGAAATGAAGTAGAGTAGCAGTGAGCCTGTAAGGGTAACAAGGCTTGTAGGCTGTAGGAGAGCTGTGAAGCAGTGAGGCTGTGAGGAGTAGCAGTATCTCCTCTCGAGGAGAGAGCCCAGATAAGAGGAGAGAGCCCAGAGTGAGGGGAGAGCCCAGAGAATGACCAGAGAGAACCCCCCCCCTTCACTCCCCAGCCACCCTCTGCGGGGGAGAACAACGTTTTCAGGGAAAATGGAGAGCCTGTGACCGATTTATTATTTTGGACGTTAAAGTGCGACACTCAATCTTAATTCCTGCTTCATATTTACTGGATTGGTTTAACAGTGCAGAAGAGAACCTCCCCCGACAGTTTTTTTCTCTCTGCTCAGACCTGCTCAGCTGACCAGTGAGAAACCTCTGATTGGCTGGTTGTGTGTTTGTAGATCCAGAATGAGGACTGGGGAGGTTTACCTAATGAGGAGATCTTATAGCAGAATGGAGTACCTCCCCTTTACACCAGGTCCTGCTGGGTAAATACCATGGTGCAATGTGTTCAGAGTGGAGTGTTGTATGACTGATACAGTCAGTCTGCATGGTGTGAACCAGCCAGCCAGCCAACCAGTCAGCCAGCATGGTGTGAACCAGCCAACCAGTCAGTCAGCATTGTGTGAACCAGTCAGTCAATCAGCATTGTGTGGTGAACCAGTCAGTCAGTCAGCATGGTGTGAACCAGCCAACCAGTCAGTCAGCATTGTGTGAACCAGTCAGTCAATCAGCATTGTGTGGCGAACCAGTCAGTCAATCAGCATGGTGTGAACCAGTCAGTCATCAGTCTGCATGGTGTGAACTAGCCAGTCAGTCAGCATGGTGTGAACCAGCCAGCCAGTCAGTCAGCCAATCAGCATTGTGTGGTGAACCAGTCAGTCAGTCAGTCAGCATTGTGTGAACCAGTCAGTCAATCAGCATGGTGTGAACCAGCCAGCCAGTCAGTCTGCATGGTGTTCGGTGTGCTGTATTCGGTGACTGCATGTAGCCTGCTGTTTACCTTGTAATGCTATGGGGAAAGTAGATGGCAACAGTCAGTCAGTCATCATCGGACATGAACCCAAACTGGACGGGTTTTGGCCATGTCTGAGTATCTAAAGAGTCCAGCAGGGGGCATATATCAGAGGAGGAAACATTCCAGGGAAATGAGAATGGGGGCTTAGGTTGCTAGACGTAGTGCATGCCATGGGGTAGCGCATGATGCACTAATTAATATGGAGGAAGGAAGGCATACCTCAGGGCTTATGATGAAACTATTTTAATGAAACTGGAGCAGCTCAGTGGTATTGTAGAGTAAGAGACCACAACGCTATGTTCAAATACTGCCGTCTGAGCCGATTCTAAATAGACACTCAGCACTACAGGACTAAGGAAAGTTTCTCTCTGTATACTGATTGGATAAGGGACGTTTTGCTCTCTCTACTGATTGGATAAGGAAGGTTTCTCTCTGTATACTGATTGGATAAGGTTTAAGGGAGCATGGGGAGCTCTGCTTAACATGCATACAGGTTCTTAAAGTTTGGGTTGAGTGACAAAATAAAGAGGTCAACAACAGGTTGCAAGTTTTATTTTCTCCTTCTCCACCGTTAGTTAAAACCTCAGACTTCAATCTCTTAAGACTGGCCAATGGATAAGAAGCACACAGGAGAACACAATGAAATATACAAGCAAACAAAATGGATTCTAGTGCAGCGTCGAGGGAAGCACTACTAGGGCGGTGTCGGACATTTTGTCAGCCGGTGATTGTCAAGCAAATAACTGTCTGTTTGTGTCTCAACCCTAGTTAATGACAGTCTGATTGTTTGTGTCCTCAACCCTAAGTTATGAAGTCTGTCCTAAATAGGGTAGTGTCAACACCCTAGTTTATGGAAAGGGAGGTCTGGTTGTTGTGTCCTCAACCCCTAGTTATGAAGTCCCTGTTGTTGTGCTCTCAAAACCCCCTAGTTCTGAAAGTCTGTTGTTGTGTCTCAACCCCAGTTACCCCCTGACATCCTCGTTGTTTTGTGTCTCAAGCCCACAATAAGTGGTATGAAGTCTGTTGTTGTGTCTAGCCCCTAGTTAAGAGAAGTGCCGAATGGTTTGAGAGTCGTCAGCCCCCTAGTCTATTCAGTATTAGTTAGTATGCCTTAGTCATGCACCGGCCTAGTGTGGATGATCAATGATTGTGCCTGCCTCCCTCACACCCACTAGTTATGAAGCTCTGTTTGTTAGTGTGCTCAACCTCCTAGTTATGAAGTCTTGTTTGGGGGTTGTGTCTCCCTTAGAGTAGAGCATCCCCCTTGGATGGAAAAAGCCAGGGTAATCAAACGAAAAATTGAAGGTTGGGGCGTTTTTTCCCTACCCTAGTTATGAACGTCTGTTGTTGTGGTTCAACCCTAGTTATGAGTCTGTTGTTGTGTCTCAACCCCTAGTTATGAAGTCTGTTTGTTGTGTCTCAACCCTAGTTAATGAAGTCTGTTGTTGTGTCAACCCTAGTTATGAAAGTCTGTTGTTTCCTCAACCCTAGTTATGAAGTCTGTTGTTGGTCTCACACCTAGTTATGAAGTCTGTTGTTGTGTCCTCAAACCCCTAGTTATGAAGTATGTTGTTGTGTTCCTCACCCCTAAGTTATGAAGTCTGTTGTTGTTGTTCAACCCCTAGTTATGAAGTCTGTTGTTGTGTCTCAACCCCTATTATGAAGTCTGTTGTTTGTGGTCTCAACCCTAGTTATGAAGTCTGTTTGTTGTGTCTCAACCCCTAAGTTATGAAGTCTGTTGTTGTGTCTCACCCTAGTTATGAAGTCTGTTGTTGTGTCTCAACCCTAGTTATGAAGTCTTGTTGTTGTTGTGTCTCAACCCTAGTTATGAAGTCTGTTGTTGTGTCTCTAACCCCTAGTTATGAAGTCTGTTGTTGTGGTCTCAAACCCCTAGTTATGAAGTCTGTTGTTGTGTCTCAACCCCTAGTTATGAAAGTCTGTTGTTTGTGTCTCAACCCTATTATGAAGTCTGTTGTTGTGTCTCACCTAGTGAGCTGTGTTGTCTCAACCCCTAGTTATGAAGTCTGTTGTTGTGTCTCAACCCTAGTTTATGAAGTTCTGTTGTTGTGTCTCAACCCCTAGTTATGAAGTCTGTTGTTGTGTCTCAACCCCTAGTTATGAAGTCTGTTGTTGTGTCTCACCCCTATTATGAAGTCTGTTGTTGTGTCTTCAACCCCTAGTTATGAAGTCTGTGTTGTGTCTCAACCCCTAGTTATGAAGTCTGTTGTTGTGTCTCAACCCTAGTTATGAAGTCTGTTGTTGTGTCTCACCCTAGTTATGAAGTCTGTTGTTGTCTCAACCCCTAGTTATGAAGTCTGTTGTTGTGTCTCAGCCCCCTAGTTATGGAAAGTCTGTTGTTGTGTCTCAACCCTAGTTATGAAGTCTTTGTTGTGTCCTCACCCTAGTTATGAAGTCTGTTGTTGTGTCTCAACCCCTAGTTATGAAGTCTGTTGTTTGTGTCTCACCCCTAGTTATGAAGTCTGTTGTTGTGTCTCAACCCTAGTTATGAAGTCGTTGTTGTGTCTAACCCTAAGTTATGAGTCTGTTGTTGTGTCTCACCCCTAGTTATGAAGTCTGTTGTTTGTGTCTCAGCCCTAGTTATGAAGTCTGTTGTGTCTCCAACCCCTAGTTATGAAGTCTGTTGTTTGTCTCAACCCTAGTTATGAAGTCTGTTGTTGTGTCTCAACCCCTAGTTAATGAAGTCTGTTGTTGTGTCTCAACCCCTAGTTATGAAGTCTGTTGTTGTGTCTCAACCCTAGTTTATGAAGTCTGTTGTTGTGTCTCAACCCTAGTTATGAAGTCTGTTGTTTGTGTCTCAGCCCCTAGTTATGAAGTCTGTTTGTTGTGTCTCAACCCCTAGTTATGAAGTCTGTTGTTGTGTCTCAACCCCCTAGTTATGAAGTCTGTTGTTGTGTCTCAACCCTAGTTATGAAGTCTGTTGTTGTGTCTCAACCCCTAGTTATGAAGTCTGTTGTTGTGTCTCAACCCTAGTTATGAAGTCTGTTGTTGTGTCTCAACCCCTAGTTATGAAGTCTGGTTGTTGTGTCTCAACCCTAGTTATGAAGTCTGTTGTTGTGTCTCAACCCCTAGTTATGAAGTCTGTTGTTGTGTCTCAGCCCCTAGTTATGAAGTCTGTTGTTGTGTCTCAACCCCTAGTTATGAAGTCTGTTGTTGTGTCTCAGCCCTAGTTATGAAGTCTGTTGTTGTGTCTCAACCCCTAGTTATGAAGTCTGTTGTTGTGTCTCAGCCCCTAGTTATGAAGTCTGTTGTTGTGTCTCAACCCCTAGTTATGAAGTCTGTTGTTGTTCACCCTAGTTATGAAAGTCTGTTGTGTGTCTCAACCCCTAGTTATGAAGTCTGTTGTTGTGTCTCAACCCCTAGTTTATGAAGTCTGTTGTTGTGTCTCACCCTAGTTATGAAGTCTGTTGTTGTGTCTCAACCCCTAGTTATGAAGTCTGTTTTGTGTCTCAAGCCCCTAGTTATGAAGTCTGTTGTTGTCTCAACCCCTAGTTATGAAGTCTGTTTTGTGTCTCACCCTAGTTATGAAGTCTGTTGTTGTGTCTCAACCCCTAGTTATGAAGTCTGTTGTTGTGTCTCAACGCCCTAGTTATGAAGTCTGTTTGTGTGTCTAACCGCCTAGTTATGAAAGTCTGTTGTTTTGTGTCTCAACCCTAGTTATGAAGTCTGTTGTTTGTGTCTAACCCCTAGTTTATGAATCTGTTGTTTGTGTCTCACCCCTAGTTATGAAGTCGTTTGTTGTGTCTCAACCCCTAGTTATGAAGTCTGTTGTTGTGTCTCACCCCTAGTTATGAAGTCTGTCTGTTGTGTCTCAGACCCCTAGTTATAGTCTGTTGTTGTGTCTCAACCCTAGTTATGAAGTCTGTTGTTGTGTCTCAACCCTAGTTATGAAGTCTGTTGTTGTCTCAACCCCTAGTTATGAAGTCTGTTGTTGTGTCTCACCCCTAGTTATGAAGTCTGTTGTTGTGTCTCAACCCCTAGTTATGAAGTCTGTTGTTGTGTCTCACCCCTAGTTATGAAGTCTGTTGTTGTGTCTCAACCCCTAGTTATGAAGTCTGTTGTTGTGTCTCAACCCTAGTTATGAAGTCTGTTGTTGTGTCTCAACCCCTAGTTATGAAAGTCTGTTGTTGTGTCTCAACCCCTAGTTTATGAAGTCTGTTGTTGTGTCTCAACCCCTAGTTATGAAGTCTGTTGTTGTGTCTCAACCCCTAGTTATGAAGTCTGTTGTTGTGTCTCAACCCCTAGTTATGAATCTGTTGTTGTGGTCTCAACCCTAGTTATGAAGTCTGTTTGTTGTGTCTCACCCCTAGTTATGAAGTCTGTTGTTGTGTCTCAACCCCTAGTTATGATCTGTTGTGTGTCTCAACCTAGTTATGAAGTCTGTTGTTGTGTCTCAACCCCTAGTTATGAAGTCTTGTTGTGTGTCTCAACCCCTAGTTATGAAGTCTGTTTGTGTGTCTCAACCCCTAGTTATGAAGTCTGTTGTTGTGTCTCAACCCCTAGTTATGAAGTCTGTTGTTGTGTCTCAACCCCTAGTTATGAAGTCTGTTGTTGTGTCTCAACCCCTAGTTATGAAGTCTGTTGTTGTGTCTCAACCCCTAGTTATGAAGTCTGTTGTTGTGTCTCAACCCCTAGTTATGAAGTCTGTTGTTGTGTCTCAACCCTAGTTATGAAGTCTGTTGTTGTGTCTCAACCCCTAGTTATGAAGTCTGTTGTTGTGTCTCAACCCCTAGTTATGAAGTCTGTTGTTGTGTCTCAACCCCTAGTTATGAAGTCTGTTGTTGTGTCTCAACCCCTAGTTATGAAGTCTGTGTTGTGTCTCACCCCTAGTTATGAAGTCTGTTGTTGTGTCTCAACCCCTAGTTATGAAGTCTGTTGTTGTGTCTCAACCCCTAGTTATGAAGTCTGTTGTTGTGTCTCACCCCTAGTTATGAAGTCTGTTTGTTGTGTCTCAACCCCTAGTTATGAAGTCTGTTGTTGTGTCTCAACCCTAGTTATGAAGTCTGTTGTTGTGTCTCAACCCCTAGTTATGAAGTCTGTTTGTTGTTCTCAGCCCCTAGTTATGAAGTCTGTTGTTGTGTCTCAACCCCTAGTTATGAAGTCTGTTGTTGTGCTCAACCCCTAGTTATGAAGTCTGTTGTTGTGTCTCAACCCCTAGTTATGAAGTCTGTTGTTGTGTCTCACCCTAGTTATGAAGTCTGTTGTTTGTGTCTCAACCCCTAGTTATGAAGTCTGTTGTGTTGTCTCAACCCCTAGTTATGAAGTCTGTTGTTGTGTCTCAACCCCTAGTTATGAAGTCTGTTGTTGTGTCTCACCCTAGTTATGAAGTCTGTTGTTGTGTCTCAACCCCTAGTTATGAAGTCTGTTGTTGTTCAACCCCTAGTTATGAAGTCTGTTGTTGTGTCTCAACCCCTAGTTATGAAGTCTGTTGTTGTGTCTCAAGCCCTATTATGAAGTCTGTTGTTGTGTCTCAACCCCTAGTTATGAAGTCTGTTGTTGTGTCTCAACCCCTAGTTATGAAGTCTGTTTTGTTGTGTCTCAACCCCTAGTTATGAAGTCTGTTGTTGTGTCTCAACCCCTAGTTATGAAGTCTGTTGTTGTGTCTCAACCCCTAGTTTATGAAGTCTGTTTGTTGTCTCAACCCCTAGTTATGAAGTCTGTTGTTGTGTCTCAACCCCTAGTTATGAAGTCTGTTGTTGTGTCTCAACCCCTAGTTATGAAGTCTGTTGTTGTGTCTCAACCCCTAGTTATGAAGTCTGTTGTTGTGTCTCAGCCCTAGTTATGAAGTCTGTTGTTGTGTCTCAACCCCTAGTTATGAAGTCTGTTTGTTGTTGTCTCAACCCCTAGTTATGAAGTCTGTTGTTGTGTCTCAACCCCATAGTTATGAAGTCTGTTGTTGTGTCTCAACCCCTAGTTATGAAGTCTGTTGTTGTGTCTCAACCCTAGTATGAAGTCTGTTGTTGTCTCAACCCTAGTTATGAAGTCTGTTGTTGTGTCTCAACCCCTAGTTATGAAGTCTGTTGTTGTGTCTCACCCTAGTTAAAAGTCTGTTGTTGTGTCTCAACCCTAGTTATGAAGTCTGTTGTTGTGTCTCAGCCCCTAGTTATGAAGTCTGTTGTTGTGTCTCAACCCCTAGTTATGGAAGTATGTTGT
>NW_019945647.1:36170-42962 GCF_002910315.2 Salvelinus sp. IW2-2015 | reverse complement strand
GTCCTCCCTGGCCGTTACTTAACATAACACATTTTAAGCATCTCCTGGCCGTTACTTAACTAATACATTTAGCATCTCCTGGCCGTTACTTAACATAATACATTTAGCATCTCTGGCCGTTACTTAACATAACACATTTAGCATCTCCTGGCCGTTACTTAACATAACACATTTAGCAACTCCTGGCGTTACTTTAACATAACACATTTAGCATCTCCTGGCCAGTTACTTAACATAACACATTTTAGCATCTTCTGGCCGTTACTTAACATAACACATTTTAGCATCTCCTTGGCCGTTACTTAACATAACACATTTAGAATCTCTGGCCGTTACTTAACATAATACATTTGCATCTCCTGGCCGTTACTTAACATAACACATTTAGCATCTCCTGGCCGTTATTAACATAACATTTAGCATCCTGCCGGTTATAACATAACACATTTAGGCATCTCCTGGCGGTTACTTAACATAAAAAATACATTTAGCATCTCTGGCCGTTACTATAACATAACACATTTAGATCTCCTGGCCGTTACTTAACATAACACATTTAGCATCTCCTGGCCGTTACTTAACATAACACATTCAGCATCTCCTGGCCGTTACTTAACATACACATTTAGCACTCCTGGAGTTACTTAACATAACAATTTAGCATCTCCTGGCCGTTACTTAAATAACACATTTAGCATCTCCTGGCCGTTACTTAACATAACCAATTTAGCACTCTCCTGGCCGTTACTTAACATAACACATTTAGCATCTCCTGGCCGTTACTTAACATAATACATTTAGCATCTCCTGGCTTCGCCTACAAGCCACCGATGCAGACCTTTGGAACATTTTTTTGTGCATCAAAACCAGATCTGGTCCCCAGTCTATTGTAACGTTTCGTATTTGTGGAAGGCAGTTACTAAATGTTTTCATGTCACTGGAAAACAGTGTGTGAGGGTTTTTGTCTCTGTGTACACTTGTCTCACCTGTAATCTTGTGAAGTCTGTTTAGCACTTTAAACAAATCACAGGTTAAAGCCAACAATGATAGTTTGCCTTTACAGAACATTTTGACTGTTCTTCAAAACGGTATTCTGATTATTATAAAGGCCTTTATTCACAGTGTGCAGATCTGTAGTCTATTAATCTATGAAGCTCTGCCTGCTGCTYCGTGTCCTGCTCCCTCTCATCGCCCAGTCATGTGGATGCTGTATGTGTCTGTGGTGGGTCGGGGTGGGACCTGGGATGGCTGTTGWCTTACAGCTGTGTGCATCTCTCTTCCCTCAGCCCCGTCATGAGTACTTTAATGTGCCTGTGTACTAAACGTCCACTCCTGCTGTCCACTGCTGTCCTGTCCACTCTGCATGCGGAGCCCCTCCCACTCAACATGTGGCCCCTCCCCCCCAGCACATGGTCCCTCCAGCACCTGGCTCCTCATCCTCAGCCCCATAAGAACCATAAAGCGCCATGCTTTACCAACTGATCCACACAGGACCACAGCTACATCGTCAAAGGTCATAGGTCATTGGTCCACACTTTCAGTTTATCACATACTTCCATCAACTGTTTCCACTGTTTGTTGTCTATCTGAAGAGGCCATGGTTTACTGTGTATAATACAACGGGTGGGTCTAATCCTGAATGCTGATTGCTTAAAACTGCATTCCAGCCCGTGTCTATTCCACAAGTGACTACCGGCAAAATCTATGCCRTTAAAATGCCTATTTACTCTGTTCCATCTGACTGCACAATGCACTGTCTCATCAGCCCAGCCAGGCAATTTATAAACTTGATCTCCACTATAAAAAGCATCTAGATATTATCTCATATTTCTTTTAGACTAACATTTAGTTTTCAACAGCAGAGATTTGTATAAACCTGGCTGTCTGTCTCTCCGACATTTGCAACATTGTTTCAATATTCAATCTCCAGCTGTCCCATAGTAACGAACGTGTCGGGTGTCGGGAYGAGACAGGCATCTTTTCTCAGCCAGTCGAAATTAATCAGCATCATTTTTATGGATACAGTTGAAGTCAGAAGTTTACATACACTTAGGTTGGAGTCATTAAAACTCGTTTTTCAACCACTCCACAAATTTMTTTTTAACAAACTATAGTTTTGGCAAGTCGGTTAGGACATCTACTTTGTGCATGACACAAGCAATTTTTCCAACAATTGTTTTCAGACAGATTATTTCACTTATAATTCACTGTATCACAATTCCAATGGGTCAGAAGTTTTCATTCACTAAGTTGACTGTGCCTTTAAACAGCTTGGAAAATTCCCAATAAGTTGGGTGAATTTTGGCCCATTCCTCCTGACAGAGCTGGTGTAACTGAGTCAGGTTTGTAGCCTCCTTGCTCACATACGCTTTTCAGTTCTGCCCACACATTTTCTATAGGATTGAGGTCAGGGCTTTGTGATGGCCACTCCAATACCTTGACTTTGTTGTCCTTAAGCCATTTTGCCACAACTTTGGAAGTATGCTTGGGGTCATTGTCCATTTGGAAGAACCATTTGTGACCAAGCTTTACTTCCTGACTGATGTCTTGATGTTGCTTTAATATATCCACATAATTTTCCTGTCTCATGATGCCATATCAATCAATCAATCAAGTTTATTTTATATAGCCCTTCGTACATCAGCTAATATCTCGAAGTGCTGTACAGAAACCCAGCCTAAAACCCCAACAGCAAGCAATGCAGGTGTAGAAGCACGGTGGCTAGGAAAAACTCCCTAGAAAGGCCAAAACCTAGGAAGAAACCTAGAGGAACCAGGCTATGAGGGGTATATTTTGTGAAGTGCACCAGTCCCTCCTGCAGCAAAGCACCCCCACAACATGATGCTGCCACCCCCGTGCTTCACGGTTGGGATGGTGTTCTTCGACTTGCAAGCCTCCCCTTTTTCCTCCAAACATAACGATGGTCATTATGGCCAAACAGTTCTATTTTTGTTTCATCAGACCAGAGGACATTTCTCCAAAAAGTATGATCTTTGTCCCCATGTGCAGTTGCAAACCGTAGTCTGGCTTTTATGGCGTTTTGGAGCAGTGGCTTCTTCCTTGCTGAGTGGCCTTTCAGGTTATGTCGATATAGACCCGTTTACTGTGGATATAGATACTTTTGTACCTGTTCCTCCAGCATCTTCACAAGGTCCTTTGCTGTTGTTCTGGGATTGATTTGCACTTTTCGCACCGAAGTAGGTTCATCTCTAGGAGACAGAACGTGTCTCCTTCCTGAGCGGTATGACGGCTGCGTGGTCCCATGGTGTTTATACTTGCGTACTATTGTTTGTACAGATGAACGTGGTACCTTCAGGCGTTTGGAAATTGCTCCCAAGGATGAACCAGACTGATTTCTTTTGATTTTCCCATGACGTCAAGCAAAGAGGCACTGAGTCTGAAGGTAGGCCTTGAAATACATCCCCAGGTACACCTCCAATTGACTCAAATGATGTCAATTAGCCTATCAGAAACTTCTAAAGCCATGACACCATTTTCGGGAATTTTCCAAGCTGTTTAAAGGCACAGTCAACTTAGTGAATGAAAAATTCTGACCATTGGAATTGTGATACAGTGAATTATAAGTGAAATAATCTGTCTGAAAACAATTGTTGGAAAAATTGCTTGTGTCATGCACAAAGTAGATGTCCTAACCGACTTGCCAAAACTATAGTTTGTTAAAAATAATTTGTGGAGTGGTTGAAAAAACGAGTTTTAATGACTCCAACCTAAGTTTATGTAAACTTCTGACTTCAACTGTATCCATAAAAATGATGCTGATTAATTTCGACTGGCTGAGAAAAGATGCCTGTCTCATCCCGACACCGACACGTTCGTTACTATGGGACAGCTGGAGATTGAATATTGAAACAATGTTGCAAATGTCGGAGAGAACAGAACAGCCAGGTTTATACAAATCTCTGCTGTTGAAAACTAAATGTTAGTCTAAAAGAAATATGAGATAATATCTAGATGCTTTTTTATAGTGGAGATCAAGTTTATAAATTGCTGGCTGGGCTGATGAGACAGTGCATTGTGCAGTCAGATGGAACAGAGTAAATAGGCATTTTAACGGCATAGATTTTGCCGGTAGTCACTTGTGGAATAGACACGGGCTGGAATGCAGTTTTAAGCAATCAGCATTCAGGATTAGACCCACCCGTTGTATTATACACAGTAAACCATGGCCTCTTCAGATAGACAACAAACAGTGGAAACAGTTGATGGAAGTATGTGATAAACTGAAAGTGTGGACCAATGACCTATGACCTTTGACGATGTAGCTGTGGTCCTGTGTGGATCAGTTGGTAAAGCATGGCGCTTTATGGTTCTTATGGGGCTGAGGATGAGGAGCCAGGTGCTGGAGGGACCATGTGCTGGGGGGAGGGGCTCCGCATGCAGAGTGGACAGGACAGCAGTGGACAGCAGGAGTGGACGTTTAGTACACAGGCACATTAAAGTACTCATGACGGGGCTGAGGGAAGAGAGATGCACACAGCTGTAAGACAACAGCCATCCCAGGTCCCACCCCGACCCACCACAGACACATACAGCATCCACATGACTGGGCGATGAGAGGGAGCAGGACACGGAGCAGCAGGCAGAGCTTCATAGATTAATAGACTACAGATCTGCACACTGTGAATAAAGGCCTTTATAATAATCAGAATACCGTTTTGAAGAACAGTCAAAATGTTCTGTAAAGGCAAACTATCATTGTTGGCTTTAACCTGTGATTTGTTTAAAGTGCTAAACAGACTTCACAAGATTACAGGTGAGACAAGTGTACACAGAGACAAAAACCCTCACACACTGTTTTCCAGTGACATGAAAACAATTAGTAACTGCCTTCCACAAATACGAAACGTTACAATAGACTGGGGACCAGATCTGGTTTTGATGCACAATAAACAGACTTCATAACTAGGGGTTGAGACACACAAACAGACTTCATAACTAGGGCTGAGACAACAACAGACTTCATAACTAGGGGTTGAGACACAACAACAGACTTCATAACTAGGGGTTGAGACACAACAACAGACTTCATAACTAGGGGTTGAGACACAACAACAGACTTCATAACTAGGGGCTGAGACACAACAACAGACTTCATAACTAGGGGTTGAGACACAACAACAGACTTCATAACTAGGCTGAGACACAACAACAGACTTCAAACTAGGGTTGAGACACAACAACAGACTTCATAACTAGGGGTTGAGACACAACAAACAGACTTCATAACTAGGGGCTGAGACACAACAACAGACTTCATAACTAGGGGTGAGACAACAACAGACTTCATAACTAGGGGTTGAGACACAACAACAGACTTCATAACTAGGGGTTGAGACAACAACAGACTTCATAACTAGGGGTTGACACAACAACAGACTTCATAACTAGGGTTGACACAACAACAGACTTCATAACTAGGGGTTGAGACACAACAACAGACTTCATAACTAGGGTTGAGACACAAACAGACTTCATAACTAGGGGTTGAGACAACAACAGACTTCATAACTAGGGGTTGAGACACAACAACAGACTTCATAACTAGGGGCTGAGACACAACAACAGACTTCATAACTAGGGGCTGAGACAACACAACAGACTTCATAACTAGGGTTGAGACACAACAACAGACTTCATAACTAGGGGTTGAGACACAACAACAGACTTCATAACTAGAGGGCTGAGACACAACAACAGACTTCATAACTAGGGGCTGAGACACAACAACAGACTTCATAACTAGGGGCTGAGACACAACAACAGACTTCATAACTAGGGGTTGACAAACAACAGACTTCATAACTAGGGGTTGAGACAAACAGACTTCATAACTAGGGGTTGAGACACAACAACAGACTTCATAACTAGGGGTTGATGGACGACCAACAGACTTCATAACTAGGGGTTGAGACACAAACAACAGACTTCATAACTAGGGGCTGAGACACAACAACAGACTTCATAACTAGGGGTTGAGACAAACAACAGACTTCATAACTAGGGGCTGAGACAACAACAGACTTCATAACTAGGGTTGAGAACAAACAACAGACTTCATAACTAGGGGCTGAGACACAATACAAGATTCATAACTAGGGGTTGAGACAACAACAGACTTCATAACTAGGGGCTGAGACAACAACAGACTTCATAACTAGGGGTTGAGACAACAAACAGACTTCATAACTAGGGTTGAGACACAACAACAGACTTCATAACTAGGGGTTGAGACACAACAACAGACTTCATAACTAGGGGTTGAGACAACAACAACAGACTTCATAACTAGGGTTGAGACACAACAACAGACTTCATAACTAGGGCTGAGACACAACAACAGACTTCATAACTAGGGGCTGAGACACAACAACAGACTTCATAACTAGGGGTTGAGACACAACAACAGACTTCATAACTAGGGGTTGAGACACAACAACAGACTTCAATAACTAGGGGTTGAGACAACAACAGACTTCATAACTAGGGGTTGAGACACAACAACAGACTTCATAACTAGGGGTTGAGACACGACAACAGACTTCATAACTAGGGGTTGATGGACGACCAACATACTTCAAACTAGGGTTGAGGACGACCAACAGACTTCATAACTAGGGGTTGATGACGACCAACAGACTTCATAACTAGGGGTTGATGGACGACCAACAGACTTCATAACTAGGGGTTGAGACACAACAACAGACTTCATAACTAGGGGTTGAGACACAACAACAGACTTCATAACTAGGGGTTGAGACAACAACAGACTTC
>NW_019945647.1:28370-35282 GCF_002910315.2 Salvelinus sp. IW2-2015 | reverse complement strand
TGGGAAGGCTACCCGAAACGTTTGACCCAAGTTAAACAATTTAAAGGCAATGCTACCAAATACTAATTGAGTGTATGTAAACTTCTGACCCAATGGGAATAGGATGAAAGAAATAAAAGCTTAAATAAATCATTCTCTCTACTACTACTCTGACATTTCACATTCTTAAAATAAAGTGGTGATCCTAACTGACCTAAAACAGGGAATTTTTTACTAGGATTAAATGTCAGGAATTGTGAAAGTGAGTTTAAATGTATTTGGTGTATGTAAACTTCCGACTCCAACTGTATATACAAAGAACTGTCAATAGAAAACAGGTCAAACGAAACCAAGTGCAGCTAGTTTACAGTCTTTCCTACTTCAGTTTGAAGTTGTGTTGTTGGCTCCTCTGAACAACAGTGTCCTGACGAGAGAGCACATTTTCTACGCCAGGTGAAATCGTGCCTCATTAGCTCATTGTTATGGATGTATCCAAATAAATGTCATTAGAAAACAGCTTAAACAAAGGCAGCTCCTTTGTTGTTATTCTGGCTGCACTGTTAGACGTGACTGTAAGTTAGCCGTAGTTGGCTAGCTAGAAAGCAAGGGATAAGAACGTTGCCAGCCAGTATGGAACATTTAGAACGAGCGACTGGGATACGTCCATAGATACAGAACAAAAAGACCGAACGACTGGGTCGCGTCTCTGGCAACCGAACCGATAGAACGAACGACCAGGCGGCTTGGGTAGCAACCCTAGATTTGAGTCAGGACTATATCTTGTGGAAGGATGAAATAATATGAATAAATTCATCACAATAAAGTTAATGAAAACATGTCAATCATTATTTGAATATGTTGGTAAACCTTTGTATAAAAGTGATAGTTCCCTTSAAGCCGGTGTTTGGAGGATATATTGGCATGGTTTGCTGGGCCTAACAAGACCCGTGCCAATATATCCTCCAAACACCGGCTTCGTGGGAATTATCACTTAAATGTTGACACATTGTCCTGTCTCTGAAGAGTCCATGGTTTACTGTGTAATGTTGATACATTGTGTCTCTGAAGAGTCCATGGTTTACTGTGTAATGTTGATACATTCTCTATTAAAATACAAAGTTAATATTTTATCCTCATGGCCATGGGCTCGTCACTGGCTGGTAGTTAATCAGTTTATTTTTATAGTTTGTCCGCTGGCACCCTAAATCATGTCCATTGACTTGCAGAATTAAATAGTCCATTAATCAGTTTCACTACTTAAGAGTTCATGAGATTTAGAAGACAATAGAAACCATTGAGGAATCCACAATAMAAATGTTACAAAATGGCTGTATTATTCTAAACTTTAAGCTGAGCTAGCGCTCTTAAAGGGATAGTTCACCCAAATTACGGAATTACATACTGGTTTCCTTATCAYGTAAGCAGTATATGGACAAGGTATGACAGCAATCCATTCTTTGGTTGTTTCCCTGGCACTGTTTCCACATGCTGAAGTATACTGTATTTGCACACAAATCCTCAATGTTTTTCAGAGAGGGAGCATTTTCTGTTATGTGCACATACCCGATCTTCAATGGAGGATGTGCTGGATAAAGTTACAATCAATTACCACTTGAATTGTATTATTTCAGGGGAAGTATTCTATTCCTCAAATCAGTCAGATAACAAACTGCTGCCTACATGACAGTCCCACCATGTGATGAGGGCCTCCAGGGGTGTTGATGATACGTTGCTTGACAGGAACTAATGGGGAACCATAATAAACCCCAGGAAGAGTAGCTGCTGCCTTGGCAGGAACTAATGGGGAGCCATAATAAACCCCAGGAAGAGTAGCTGCTGCCTTGACAGGAACTAATGGGGATCCATAATAAACCCCAGGAAGAGTAGCTGCTGCCTTGACAGGAACTAATGGGGATCCATAATAAACCCCAGGAAGAGTAGCTGCTGCCTTGGCAGGAACTAATGGGGATCCATAATAAACCCCAGGAAGAGTAGCTGCTGCCTTGGCAGGAACTAATGGGGATCCATAATAAACCCCAGGAATTTCGGCTTGGTAGTACAGGAGATAGCCCTATTTGTGGTAAAAGACCAAGTCCATATTATGGCAAGAACAAGCTCAAATAAGTAAGAGAAAATGACAGTCCATCATTACTTACAGACATGAAGGTCAGTCAATCAAGACTTTGAAAGTTTCTTGAAGTGCCAGTCCGAAAAACACAAGCACTATGATGAACTGGCTCTCATGAGGACCGCCACACGGAAAGGAAGACCCGAGTTACCTCTGCTGCAGAGGATCATTCATTAGAGTTAACCTCACCTCAGATTGCAGCCCAAATAAATGCTTACAGAATTAAAGTAACAGCACATCTCACATCAAACTGTTGATGGAGACTGAGTGAATCAGGCTTCATGGTAATTTGCTGCAAAGAAACCACTACTAAAGGACAAAAAAAAAAGAGAGACTTGGTTGGGCCAAGAAACACGAGCAATGCACATTAGACGGTGAAAATCGTCCTTTGGTCTGATGAGTTCTTAATTTGAGATATTTTGTTCCAACGCGTGTGTCTTTGTGAGATGCCAGAGTAGGTGAACGGATGATCTCAGTTACACAGAGTTACACATGGAATAAACAAACCTACAGTCAATAATAAATAAAGTCTATACTAAGTGTGTCCAAATGAGGTAAGATAAGGGAGGTAAGGCAATAATAGGCATAGTGGCGAAATAATTACAATATAGAAATTAAACACTGGAGTGTTGGATGTGCAGAAGATGAATGTGCAAGTAGAGATACTGGGTGCAAAGGAAGCAAATAAATAAATAACAGTATGGGGATGAGGTAGTTGGATGGGCTATTTAGAGATGGCTATGTACAGGTGCAGTGATCTGTGAGCTGCTCTGACAGCTGGTGCTTAAAGTAGTGAGGGAGATGTGAGTCTCCAGCTTCAGTGATTTTTGCAGTTAGTTCAGTCATTGGCAGCAGAGAACTGGAAGGAAAGGCGGCCAAAGAAGAATTGGCTTTGGGGATGACCAGTGAGATATACTGCTGGAGCGCGTCTACGGTGGGTGGCGCATGGGTGACAGTGAGCTGAGATAAGGTGGGGCTTTACCTAGCAGAGATGTATAGATGACCTGGAGAGTGGGTTTGGCGACGAATATGTAGCGAGGGCCAGCCGAGCAGAATACAGGTCGCAGTGGTGGGTAGTATATGGGGCTTTGGTGACAAAAGCGGATGGCACTGTGATCAAGGCAAAGGGTGGCTACTTTGAAGAATCTCAAATCTCAAATTATTTTGATATGTTTTTGGTTACTACATTATTCCATATGTGTTACTTCATAGTTTTGATGTCTTCACTGTTATCTACAATGAAGAAAATAGTAAAATAAAGAAAAATCCTGGAATGAGTAGGTGTTCAAACTGTTGACTGGTAGTGTGTGTGTGTGTGTGTGTGTGTGTTGTGTGTGTGTGTGTGTGTGTGTGTGTGTGTGTGTGTGTGTGTACATTTATTTTACACAGGCCTGTACTGCCATGAACCATGATGTCACAGTCTGGGATAAACCACCTCCTATAGACTACTGAGAATCTGTTCTCTGTTCCCATGGCACCATCAACCACTGTGTATTATGTTAAATAATCATTTACTGTTTTATTTAGTAATTTATTGTAGCGTTTTGATTATGTACAGAGGAGTAGAGTAGAAGTGTTTTATTCTCAACTGATTTTAGTTTGTCTTTAGTCAATAATGCATTTATCAATACGCTTATACACTCACTTTGCAAAGCGCAATATTTAATTAACATGACTGTAATTATATATCCTATTCATGTCAAATAATCCAAAAGACTGGCCTGATATTTCAGTGGAAAAAGGGTGTTTCTCTTTTTTTAAACTGGCAGCGTTTTGATGTAATGTGTTTGTAAAACCAGCAGCCTTTGTTTTGTAAAACTAGCAGCTTTTGTTTTGTAAAACTAGGCAGCCTTTTGATTGATGTTGTTTTTTGCAAAACTAGCAGCCTTTTGATTCTGATGTTGTTTTGCAAACTAGCAGCCTTTTGTTCTGAGTTGTTTTCTAAAACTAGCAGCCTTTTGATGTGATGTTGTTTTGTAAATCCAGCAGCCTGTTGTTTTGTAAAACTGAAGCAGCCTGTTGTTTTCTAAAACTAGCAGCCTTTTTGATGTGATGTTGTTTTTGTAAAAACTAGCAGCCTTTTGTTCTGATGTTGTTTTTCTAAAACTAGCAGCCTTTTGTGTGATGTTGTTTTGTAATCCAGCAGCCTGTTGTTTTGTAAAATGCAGCCTTTTGTTTTGTAAAACTAGCAGCCTTTTGTTTTGTAAAACTAGCAGCCTTTTGTTCTGATGTTGTTTTGTAAAACTAGCAGCCTTTTGATCTGATGTTGTTTTTGTTAAAAGCAGCCTTTGTTGTGTGATTTTTTTGTAAAACTAGCAGCTTTGTTTCTGATGTGTTTTGTAAATAGCAGCCTTTGTGTGATGTTGTTTTGTAAAACTAGCAGCTTTTGTTCTGATGTTGTTTTTCTAAAACTAGCAGCCTTTTGATCTGATGTTGTTTTGTAAAACTAGCAGCCTTTTGTCTGATGTTGTTTTGTAAAATAGCAGCCTGTTGTTTTGTAAAACTAGCAGCCTTTTTGATGTGATGTTTGTTTTGTAAAACTAGCAGCCTTTTGTTGTTGATGTGTGTTGTAAAACTAGCAGCCTTTTGTTCTGATGTTGTTTTGTAAAACTAGCAGCCTTTTGTTCTGATGTTGTTTTTAAAACTAGCAGCCTTTTGATGTGATGTTGTTTTGAAAACTAGCAGCCTTTTGTTCTGATGTTGTTTTCTAAACTAGCAGCCTTTTGTTTGATGTTGTTTTGTAAACCTAGCAGCCTTTTGTTCTGATGTTGTTTTGTAAAACTAGCAGCCTTTTTTCTGATGTTTTTGTAAAACTAGCAGCCTTTTGTTCTGATTTTGTTTTGTAAATAGCAGCCTTTGTTCTGATGTTTGTTTGTAAAACTAGCACCTGTTGTTCTGATGTTGTTTGTTGTAAAACTAGCAGCCTTTTGTTCTGATGTTGTTTTGTAAAACTAGCACGCTTTTGTTCTGAGTTGTTTTGTAAAACTAGCAGCCTTTTGTTTTGTAAAACTAGCAGCCTTTTGTTCTGATGTTGTTTTGTAAAACTAGCACCTTTTGTTCTGATGTTGTTTTGTAAACTAGCAGCCTGTTGTTGTTTGTAAAACTAGCGCTTGTTTTGTACTGCAGCCTGTTTGTTTTGTAAAACTGCAGCCTTTTGTGTGATGTTGTTTTGTAAACTAGCAGCCTTTTGTGTGATGTTGTTTTGTAAAACTAGCAGCCTTTTGTTTGTATGTTGTTTTGTAAAACTAGCAGCCTTTTGATGGATGTTGTTTTGTAAAACTAGCAGCCTTTGTGTGTGATGTTGTTTTGTAAAACTAGCAGCCTTTGTGTGTTTTGTAAAACTAGCAGCCTTTTGATGTGATGTTGTTTTGTAAAACTAGAGAGCCTTTTGATTGATGTTGTTTTGTAAAACTAGCAGCCTTTTGTTGATGTTCTGATGTTGTTTTGTAAAACTAGCAGCCTTTTGATGTGATGTTGTTTTGTAAACTAGCAGCCTTTTGATGTGATGTTGTTTTGTAAAACTAGCAGCCTTTTGATGTGATGTTGTTTTGTAAAACTAGCAGCCTGTTGTTTGTGTAAAACTAAGCAGCCTTGTGATGTTTCATGCTGTTTCTCATCTAGATTCTCTTGTCCTGTAGCCAGACTTATTTTCTATTGAGAAGCATTAAGCTTATTGACACTATGTGAAGGCAGAAGAACACGACAGAGTTGCATCACTGTATAAGGAATCAATGTTTAAATGGTTCTGCTATATTCAAGGAGCACTTTGTTCAACAATGATAAAGACAGATTTAGCAAGAACTAGTCACAATTATGTGGCTGAGACGTCCTTTACCTCATTGTAGTAGTTCATAGGTGCTGCTGTTTTATTAAGTGACCATTACTTCCTGCTTCTACCTCGCAAGGTTTGAAGGAGTGTGATATAAAGGACAGCATAGCCGGATCAGGATTCAGGGCATTTCCCAAAGGTAAGTAAATGAGTGTTACATCGCTCTATACACACCGCTACACTTTCTCCCAGATGTGCTGCTTTATGTCAAATAAACAGGCTGCTGAGCGTGGGTGTGTGTGGGGTGTCATCAACACATTCTCCAGTGTAATATTTAACCCTCCACTGATCATGTTAATAACAGGAAGACATCACATCAAGCTTATGTACAGTGCATTCGGAAAGTATTCAGACCCCTTCACTTTTACATTAATTGCGTTACAGCCTTATTCTAAAATGGATTAAATCATTTTTACCCCTCATCAATCTACAAACAATACCCAAAATGACAAAGCGAAAGTTAAAAAAAAAAAAAATTATTAATAATTAAAAAAACAAAACCTTATTTCGGACCTGTCTATGTGAGATCTGGGGAAGGTACCAGAACATGTCTGGAGCATTGAAGGCCCCTAAAACACAGTGACCTCCATCATTCTTAAATGGAAGAAGTTTGGAACCACCAAGACTCTTCCTGAGCTGGCTGCCGGCCAAATTGAGCAATCAGGGGAGGAGGACCTTGGTCAGGGAGGTGACAAGAACATGATGATCACTCTGACGGGTCTAGAGTTCCTCTGTGGAGATGGGAGACCGTCCAGAAGGCAACCATCTCTGCAGCACTCCACCAATCAGGCCTTTATGTAGAGTGGCAGAGGAGCCACTCCTTTTGTAATGATCCCATTAGTTTCCTGCCAAGGCAGCAGCTACCTTCCTGGGGTTTATTATGGATCCCCATTAGTTCCTGCCAAGGCAGCAGCTACTCTTCCTGGGGTTTATTATGGATCCCATTAGTTCCTGCCAAGGCAGCAGCTACTCTTCT
>NW_019945647.1:23359-28345 GCF_002910315.2 Salvelinus sp. IW2-2015 | reverse complement strand
ACCCCCTTTCACCTTTTCACATTAATTGCGTTACAGCCTTATTCTAAAATGGATTAAATCATTTTTACCCCTCATCAATCTACAAACAATACCCCAAAATGACAAAGCGAACAGTTAAAAAAAAAAAAAAAAGTATTAATAATTAAAATAAACGAAAGACCTTATTTCGGCACCTGTCTATGTGAGATCTGGAAGGTACCAGAACATGTCTGCAGCATTGAAGGCCCCTAAGAACACAGTGACCTCCATCATTCTTAAATGGAAGAAGTTTGGAACCACCAAGACTCTTCCTCGAGCTGGCTGCCGGCCAAACTGAGCAATCAGGGGAGGAGGACCTTGGTCAGGGAGGTGACAAAGAACATGACGATCACTCTGACGGGGTTCTAGAGTTCCTCTGTGGAGATGGGAGAACCGTCCAGAAGGACAACCATCTCTGCAGCACTCCACCAATCAGGCCTTTATGGTAGAGTGGCCAGACGGAGGCCACTCCTTTTGTTAATGTATCCCCATTAGTTCCTGCCAAGGCAGCAGCTACTCTTCCTGGGTTTATTATGGATCCCCATTAGTTCCTGCCAAGCAGCAGCTACTCTTCCTGGGGTTTATTATGGATCCCCATTAGTTCCTGCCAAGGCAGCAGCTACTCTTCCTGGGTTTATTATGGATCCCCATTAGTTCCTGCCAAGGGTGAAGGGGTCTGAATACTTTCCGAATGCACTGTACATTAAGCTTGATGTGATGTCTTCCCTGTTATTAACATGATCAGTGGAGGGTTAAATATTACACTGGAGAATGTGTTGATGACACCCCACACACACCCACGCTCAGCAGCCTGTTTATTTGACATAAAGCAGCACATCTGGGAGAAAGTGTAGCGGTGTGTATAGAGCGATGTAACACTCATTTACTTTACCTTTGGGAAATGCCCTGAWCCCTGATCCTGGCTATGCTGTCCTTTATATCACACTCCTTCAAACCTTGCGAGGTAGAAGCAGGAAGTAATGGTCACTTAATAAAACAGCAGCACCTGATGAACTACTACAGATGAGTAAAGGACGTCTCAGCCACATCAGATGTGGACTAGTTCTTGCTAAATCTGTCTTTATCATTGTTGAACAAAGTGCTCCTTGAATATAGCAGGAACCATTTAAACATTGATTCCTTATACAGTGATGCAACTCTGTCGTGTTCTTCTGCCTTCACATAGTGTCAATAAGCTTAATGCTTCTCAATAGAAAAATTAAGTCTGGCTACAGGACAGAGAATCTAGATGAGGAAACAGCATGAAACATCACAAGGCTGCTAGTTTTACAAAACAACAGGCTGCTAGTTTTACAAAACAACATCACATCAAAAGGCTGCTAGTTTTACAAAACAACATCACAGTTTTGTAAAACTAGCAGCCTTTTGTTCTGATGTTGTTTTTTGTAAACTGGCAGCCTTTTGATCTGATGTTGTTTTGTAAACTAGCAGCCTTTTGTTCTGATGTGGTTTTGTAAAACTAGCAGCCTTTTGTTCTGATGTTGTTTTGTAAAACTAGCAGCCTTTTGTTCTGATGTTGTTTTGTAAAACTAGCAGCCTTTTGATCTGATGTTGTTTTCTAAACTAGCAGCCTTTTGTTGTGATGTTGTTTTGTAAAACTAGCAGCCTGTTGTTTTGTAAAACTAGCGCCTTTTGTTGTGATGTTGTTTTCTAAAACTAGCAGCCTGTTGTTTTCTAAAACTAGAGCCTTTTGATGTGATGTTGTTTTGCAAAACTAGCAGCCTTTTGTTCTGATGTTGTTTTCTAAAACTAGCAGCCTTTTGATGTGATGTTGTTTTTGTAAATCCAGCAGCCTGTTGTTTTGTAAAACTAGCAGCCTTTTGTTTTGTAAAACTAGCAGCCTTTTGTTCTGATGTTGTTTTGTAAAACTAGCAGCCTTTTGTTCTGATGTTGTTTTGTAAACTAGAAGCCTTTTGTTCTGATGTTGTTTTCTAAAACTAGCAGCCTTTTGATGTGTGTTGTTTTGTAAATCCAGCAGCCTGTTGTTTGTAAAACTAGCAGCCTTTTGTTTTGTAAAACTAGCAGCCTTTTGTTCTGATGTTGTTTTGTAAATCAGCGCCTTGTTTTGTAAAACTAGCAGCCTTTTGTTTGTAAAACTAGCAGCCTTTTGTTTCTGATGTTGTTTTCTAAAACTAGCAGCCTTTTGTTCTGATGTTGTTTTCTAAAACTAGCAGCCTTTTGTTGTTTTGTAAAACTAGCAGCCTGTTGTTTTGTAAAACTAGCAGCCTGTTGTTTTGTAAAACTAGCAGCCTTTTGTTCTGATGTTGTTTTTCTAAAACTAGCAGCCTTTTGATCTGATGTTGTTTTCTAAAACTAGCAGCCTGTTGTTTTGTAAAACTAGCAGCCTTTTGTTGTGATGTTGTTTTGTAAAATTAGCAGCCTTTTTTGTGATGTTGTTTTCTAAAACTAGCAGCCTTTTGTTTTGTAAAACTAGCAGCCTTTTGTTCTGATGTTGTTTTGTAAAACTAGCAGCCTTTTGTTCTGATGTTGTTTTGTAAAACTAGCAGCCTTTTGTTCTGATGTTGTTTTCTAAAACTAGCAGCCTTTTGATGTGATGTTGTTTTGTAAATCCAGCAGCCTGTTGTTTTGTAAAACTAGCAGCCTTTTGTTTTGTAAAACTAGCAGCCTTTTGTTCTGAGTTTGTTTTGTAAATCCAGCAGCCTGTTGTTTTGTAAAACTAGCAGCCTGTTGTTTGTATAAACTAGCAGCCTTTTGTTTTGTAAAACTAGCAGCCTTTTGTTCTGATGTTGTTTTCTAAAACTAGCAGCCTTTTGTTCTGATGTTGTTTTGTAAAACTAGCAGCCTTTTGTTGTTTTGTAAAACTAGCAGCCTTTTGTTGTTTTGTAAAACTAGCAGCCTTTTGTTGTTTTGTAAAACTAGCAGCCTTTTGTTCTGATGTTGTTTTGTAAAACTAGCAGCCTTTTGATCTGATGTTGTTTTCTAAAACTAGCAGCCTGTTGTTTTGTAAAACTAGCAGCCTTTTGTTGTGATGTTGTTTTCTAAAACTAGCAGCCTTTGTTGTGATGTTGTTTTGTAAAACTAGCAGCCTTTTGTTCTGATGTTGTTTTGTAAAACTAGCAGCCTTTTGTTGTGATGTTGTTTTGTAAAACTAGCAGCCTTTTGTTGTGATGTTGTTTTGTAAAACTAGCAGCCTGTTGTGATGTTGTTTTGTAAAACTAGCAGCCTTTTGTTATGATGATGCTTTGTAAAACTAGCAGCCTTTTGTTGTGATGTTGTTTTGTAAAACTAGCAGCCTTTTGTTCTGATGTTGTTTTGTAAAACTAGCAGCCTTTTGTTCTGATGTTGTTTTGTAAAACTAGCAGCCTTTTGTTCTGATGTTGTTTTGTAAAACTAGCAGCCTTTTGTTCTGATGTTGTTTTGTAAAACTAGCAGCCTTTTGTTCTGATGTTGTTTTGTAAAACTAGCAGCCTTTGTTGTGATGTTGTTTTGTAAAACTAGCAGCCTTTTGTTGTGATGTTGTTTTGTAAAACTAGCAGCCTTTTGTTGTGATGATGTTTTGTAAAACTAGCAGCCTTTTGTTGTGATGATGTTTTGTAAAACTAGCAGCCTTTTGTTGTGATGATGTTTTGTAAAACTAGCAGCCTTTGTTTCTGTGTTGTTTTGTAAACTAGCAGCTTTTGATCTGATGTGTTTTGTAAAACTAGCAGCCTTTTGATGTGATGTTTTGTAAAACTAGCAGCCTTTTGATGTGATGTTGTTTTGTAAAACTAGCAGCCTTTTGATGTGATGTTGTTTTGTAAAACTAGCAGCCTTTTGATGTGATGTTGTTTTGTAAAACTAGCAGCCTTTTGATGTGATGTTGTTTTGTAAAACTAGCAGCCTGTTGTTTTGTAAAACTAGCAGCCTTGTGATGTTTCATGCTGTTTCCTCATCTAGATTCTCTGTCCTGTAGCCAGACTTAATTTTTCTATTGAGAAGCATTAAGCTTATTGACACTATGTGAAGGCAGAAGAACACGACAGAGTTGCATCACTGTATAGGAATCAATGTTTAAATGGTTCTGCTATATTCAAGGAGCACTTTGTTCAACAATGATAAAGACAGATTTAGCAAGAACTAGTCCACAACTTATGTGGCTGAGACGTCCTTTACTCATCTGTAGTAGTTCATCAGGTGCTGCTGTTTTATTAAGTGACCATTACTTCCTGCTTCTACCTCGCAAGGTTTGAAGGAGTGTGATATAAGGACAGCATAGCCAGGATCAGGGATCAGGGCATTTCCCAAAGGTAAAGTAAATGAGTGTTACATCGCTCTATAACACCGCTACACTTTCTCCCAGATGTGCTGCTTTATGTCAAATAAACAGGCTGCTGAGCGTGGGTGTGTGTGGGTGTCATCAACACATTCTCCAGTGTAATATTTAACCCTCCACTGATCATGTTAATAACAGGGAAGACATCACATCAAGCTTAATGTACAGTGCATTCGGAAAGTATTCAGACCCCTTCACCTTTTCACATTAATTGCGTTACAGCCTTATTCTAAAATGGATTAAATCATTTTTACCCCTCATCAATCTACAAACAATACCCCAAATGACAAAGCGAACAGTTAAAAAAAAAAAAAAAGTATTAATAATTAAATAAAACGAAAGACCTTATTTCGGCACCTGTCTATGTGAGATCTGGGGAAGGTACCAGAACATGTCTGCAGCATTGAAGGCCTAAGAACACAGTGACCTCCATCATTCTTAAATGGAAGAGTTTGGAACCACCAAGACTCTTCCTCGAGCTGGCTGCCGGCCAAACTGAGCAATCAGGGGAGGAGGACCTTGGTCAGGGAGGTGACAAAGAACATGACGATCACTCTGACGGGGTTCTAGAGTTCCTCTGTGGAGATGGGAGAACCGTCCAGAAGGACAACATCTCTGCAGCACTCCACCAATCAGGCCTTTATGGTAGAGTGGCCAGACGGAGGCCACTCCTT
>NW_019945647.1:19045-22964 GCF_002910315.2 Salvelinus sp. IW2-2015 | reverse complement strand
AAAACTAGAAGCCTTTTGTTCTGATGTTGTTTTCTAAAACTAGCAGCTTTTGATGTGATGTTGTTTTGTAAATCCAGCAGCCTGTTGTTTTGTAAAACTAGCAGCCTTTTTTTTGTAAAACTAGCAGCCTTTTGTTCTGATGTTGTTTTGTAAATCCAGCAGCCTGTGTTTTGTAAAACTAGCAGCCTTTTGTTTTGTAAAACTAGCAGCCTTTGTTTCGATGTTGTTTTCAAAAACTAGCAGCCTTTTGTTCTGATGTTGTTTTCTAAAACTAGCAGCCTTTTGTTGTTTTTGTAAAACTAGCAGCCTGTTGTTTTGTAAAACTAGCAGCCTGTTGTTTTGTAAAACTAGCAGCCTTTGTTCTGATGTTGTTTTTCTAAAACTAGCAGCCTTTTGATCTGATGTTGTTTTCTAAAACTAGCAGCCTGTTGTTTTGTAAAACTAGCAGCCTTTTGTTGTGATTGTTTTGTAAAATTAGCAGCCTTTTTTGTGATGTTGTTTTCTAAAACTAGCAGCCTTTTGTTTTGTAAAACTAGCAGCCTTTTGTTCTGATGTTGTTTGTAAAACTAGCAGCCTTTTGTTCTGATGTTGTTTTGTAAAACTAGCAGCCTTTTGTCTGATGTTGTTTTCTAAAACTAGCAGCCTTTTGATGTGATGTTGTTTTGTAAATCCAGCAGCCTGTGTTTTGTAAAACTAGCAGCCTTTTGTTTTGTAAAACTAGCAGCCTTTTGTTCTGATGTTGTTTGTAAATCCAGCAGCCTGTTGTTTTGTAAAACTAGCAGCCTGTTGTTTTGTAAAACTAGCAGCCTTTTGTTTTGTAAAACTAGCAGCCTTTTGTTCTGATGTTGTTGTCTAAAACTAGCAGCCTTTGTTCTGATGTTGTTTTGTAAAACTAGCAGCCTTTTGTTGTTTTGTAAAACTAGCAGCCTTTTTGTTGTTTTGTAAAACTAGCAGCCTTTTGTTGTTTTGTAAAACTAGCAGCCTTTTGTTCTGATGTTGTTTTGTAAAACTAGCAGCCTTTTGATCTGATGTTGTTTTCTAAAACTAGCAGCCTGTTGTTTTGTAAAACTAGCAGCCTTTTGTTGTGATGTTGTTTTCTAAAATAGCAGCCTTTTTGTTGTGATGTTGTTTTGTAAAACTAGCAGCCTTTTGTTCTGATGTTGTTTTGTAAAACTAGCAGCCTTTTGTTGTGATGTTGTTTTGTAAAACTAGCAGCCTTTTGTTGTGATGTTGTTTTGTAAAACTAGCAGCCTGTTGGATGTTGTTTTGTAAACTAGCAGCCTTTTGTTATGATGATGCTTTGTAAAACTAGCAGCCTTTTGTTGTGATGTTGTTTTGAAAACTAGCAGCCTTTTGTTCTGATGTTGTTTTGTAAAACTAGCAGCCTTTGTTCTGTGTGTTTTTGTAAAACTAGCAGCCTTTTGTTCTGATGTTGTTTTGTAAAACTAGCAGCCTTTGTTCTGATGTTGTTTTGTAAAACTAGCAGCCTTTTGTGCTGATTGTGTTTTGTAAAACTAGCAGCCTTTTGTTGTGATGTTGTTTTGTAAAACTAGCAGCCTTTTGTTGTGATGTTGTTTTGTTAAAACTAGCAGCCTTTTGTTGTGATGATGTTTTGTAAAACTAGCAGCCTTTTGTTGTGATGTGATGTTTTGTAAAACTAGCAGCCTTTTGTTGTGATTGTTTTGTAAAACTAGCAGCCTTTTGTTCTGATGTTGTTTTGTAAAACTAGCAGCCTTTTGATCTGATGTTGTTTTGTAAAACTAGCAGCCTTTTGATGTGATGTTTGTGTAAAACTAGCAGCCTTTTGATGTGATGTTGTTTTGTAAAACTAGCGCCTTTTGATGTGATGTTGTTTTGTAAAACTAGCAGCCTTTTGACAAAAGGCTGCTAGTTTTACAAAACAACATCAGAACAAAAGGCTGCTAGTTTTACAAAACAAAAGGCTGCTAGTTTTACAAAACAAAAGTCTGCTAGTTTTAGAAAACAACATCACAACAAAAGGCTGCTAGTTTTACAAAACAACAGGCTGCTGGTTTTACAAAACATCATCACATCAAAACGCTGCCAGTTTTAAAAAACAGAAACACCCTTTTTCCACTGAAATTTCAGGCCAGTCTTTTGGATTATTTGACATGAATAGGATAATATAATTACAGTCATGTTAATTAAATATTGCGCTTTGCAAAGTGGAGGTATACAGCGTAGTTGATAAATGCATTATTGACTAAAGACAAACTAAAATCAGTTGAGAATAAAACACTTCTACTCTACTCCTCTGTACATAATCAAAACGCTACAATAAATTACTAAATAAAACAGTAAATGATTATTGAACATAATACACAGTGGTTGATGGTGCCATGGGAACAGAGGAACAGATTCTCAGTAGTCTATAGGAGGTGGTTTATCCCAGACTGTGACATCATGGTTCATGGCAGTACAGGCCTGTGTAAAATAAATGTACACACACACACACACACACACACACACACACACACACACACACACACACACACACACACACTACCAGTCAACAGTTTGTTTCGGCTTGGTAATACAGGCGATAGCCCTTTTGTGGTAAACGACCAAGGCTCATATTATGGCAAGAACAAGCTCAAATAAGTAAGGAGAAAATGACAGTATCATTACTTTACAGACATGAAGGTCAGTCAATCAAGAACTTTGAAAGTTTCTTGAAGTGCCAGTCCGAAAAACACAAGCACTATGATGAACTGGCTCTCGATGAGGACCTGCCGACACGGAAAGGAAGACCGAGTTACCATTCTGCTGCAGAGGATCTTCATTAGAGTTTTAACCTGCACCTCAGATTGCAGCCCAATAAATGTTACAGAATTAAAGTAACAGCACATTCACCATCAACTGTTGAGGAGACTGAGTGAATCAGGCTTCATGGTCCATTTGCTGCAAAGAAACCACTACTAAAGGACACAAAAAAAGAAGAAGAGACTTTGGTGGGCCACAGAGAAACCACGAGCAATGCACATTAGACCGGTGAAAATCCGTCCTTTGGGTCTGATGAGTTCTAATTTGAGATTTTTGGTTCCAACCGCTTGTCTATATGTGAGATGCAGAGTAGGTGAACGGATGAATCTGTTGACACAGAGTTACACATGGAATAAACAAACCTACAGTCAATAATAAATGAAAAGTCTATACTAAGTATGTGTCCAAATGAGGTACAGATAGGGAGGTAAGGCAATAAATAGGCCATAGTGGCGAAATAATTACAATATAGAAATTAAACACTGGAGTGTTGGATGTGCAAAAGATGAATGTGCAAGTAGAGATACTGGGTGCAAAGGAAAGCAAATAAATAAATAACAGTATGGGGATGAGGTAGTTGGATGGGCTATTTAGAGATGGCTAGGTACAGGTGCAGTGATCTGTGAGCTGCTCTGACAGCTGGTGCTTAAAGTAGTTAGGGAGATGTGAGTCTCCAGCTTCAGTATGATTTTTGCAGTTTTCCAGTCATTGGCAGCAGAGAACTGGAAGGAAAGGCGGCCAAAGAAGAATTGGCTTTGGGGATGACCAGTGAGATATACTGCTGGAGCGCGTTAACGGTGGGTGGCTGTGGTGACAGTGAGCTGAGATAAGGTGGGGCTTTACCTAGCAACGATATAGATGACCTGGAGAGTGGGTTTGGCGACGAATATGAGCGAGGGCAGCCGGAGCAGAAACAGGTCGCAGTGGTGGGTATATATGGGGCTTTGGTGACAAAACGGATGGCACTGTGATCAAGGAAAGGGTGGCTACTTTGAAGAATTCAATCCAAATATTATTGTATGTTTTTGGGTTACTTACATTATTCCATATGTGTTATTTCATAGTTTTGATGTCTTCACTGTTATCTACATGAAAAATAGTAAAATAAAGAAAATCCTGGAATGAGTAGGTGTTT
>NW_019945647.1:15582-18462 GCF_002910315.2 Salvelinus sp. IW2-2015 | reverse complement strand
TCAAAACTTTGAACATCTGTTGGCCTTGTGTTGTGTGACGACAACTGCAGATTTAGAGTGGCCTTTTTATGTCCCCAGCACAAGGTGCACCTGCGTAATGATCATGCTGTTAATCAGCTCCTTGATTATGCCACACCTGTTCAGGTGGATGGATTATCTTGGCAAAGGAGAAATGCTCACTAACAGGGATGTAACAATTTGTGCCCACAAAATGAGAGAAATACACTTTTTCTGCATATGGAACAATTTCTGGATCTTTTATTTCAGCTCATGAAACATGGGACAACACTTACATGTTGCGTTTATGTTTATGTTCATATATTATATATACGGTCATTCGGGCGGTGCACAATTGTCCCAGCGTCGTTTGGCCGTCATTGTAAGCTTAAGTTAAAAGGTTCAATTAAAAATACAAATAGGAAATTCCGAATGCGTTTCTGACTTTGTCCACAGTTTGTTACGTTACAGCCTTCTTCTAAAATGGATTAATCGTTTTTTCACCTCATCAATCTACACATAATAACCCCATAATGACAAAAGCAAAAAAATAATTGAAAATGTTGCAAATGTATAAAAAAAAAAATCTGAAAATTTACATTTACATAAAGTATTCAACCCTTTACTCAGCTACTTGTATGTAGCAACCTCTGGCAGCGTTTACAGGCCTTGAGTCTTCTTGGGTATTATACTACAAGCTTGGCACCACCTGTATTTGGAGAGTTTCTCCCATTCTTCTCTGCAGATCCTCTCAAGCTCTGTCAGGTTGGATTGGGAGCGTTGCTGCACAGCTATTTCAGGGTCTCTCCAGAGATGTTGATCGGGTTCAAGTCCGGGCTCTGGTGGGCCACTTAAGCACATTCAAAGACTTGTACCGAAGCCACTCCTGCGTTGTCTTGCTGTGTGCTTAGGGTCGTTTCCTGTTGGAAGGTGAACCTTTGCCCAGTCTGAGGTCCTGGGCACTCTGGACTCTGTTTTCATCAAGGATCTCTTGTTACTTTTGCTCCATTCATCTTTCCCTCAATTCCTGACTAGTCTCCCAGTCCCTGCCGCTGAAAAAACACCACTACAGCAGTGATGTGCCACCACCATGCTTCACCTAGGATTGGTGCCAAATTTTCTCCAGACGTGACGCTTGGCATTCAGGCAAAAGAGTTCAACTGGTTCATCAGACCAGACAATCTTGTTTCTCTAGAGTCACTTAATCAGGCTGTTCAGGATGCCTCTTGGCAAACTCCCAGCTGGCTGCGTGCCTTTTACTGAGGAGTGGCATCCGTCTGGCCACTCTACCATAAAGCCTGATTTTGGAGTGCTGCAGAGATGGTTGTCCTTCTGGAAGGTTCTCCCATCTCCACAGAGGAACTCTGGAGCTCGTCAGAGTGAGCATCGTTCTTGTCACCTCCCTGACCAAGGTCCCTCTCCCCGATTGCTCAGTTTGGCCGGGCAAGCCAGCTCTAGGAAGAGTCTTGGTGGTTCCAAACTTCCATTTAAGAATGATGGATGCACTGTGTCTTGGGGACCTTCAATGCTGCAGAATGTTTGGTACCCTTCCCCAGATCTGTGCCTCGACACAACCCTGTCTCGGAGCTCTGCATCCCTATGGATCCAAATTTCCCCCTCTAATACCTAACCTGGTCGGCTTTAGTTTTTTTGTAATTCGCCCTCACCCTAAGAACTACTTTGCTCTTAGAGCTGGGCTGTCAACTGTGACCGCTGGAGCGTGCAATTGTTATGCTGACTGCAGGAATGTCCACCAGAGCTGTTGCCAGATAATTTAATGTTCATTTCTCTACTATGCTGCAGTGCGTCCAACCGGCCTCACAACCGCAGACCACGTATAACCATACCAGTTTAGGACCTMCACATCCGGCTTTTTCACCTGYGRGATTGTCTGAGACCAGCCACCCAGACAGCAGATGAAACTGAAGAGTATTTCTGCCTGTAATAAAGCCCTTTTGTGGGGGAAAACTAATTATGATTGGCWAGGCCTGGCTCCCCAGTGGGTGGGCCTATGCCCTCCCATGCCCAACCTTGGCTGTGCCCATGCCCAGTCATGTGAAATCCATAGATTCTGATGTAATGAATTTATTTCAATTGACTGATTTCCTTATATGAATTGTAACTCAGTAAAATCATTGAAATTGTTTCATGTTGCGTTTATTTTAATTTGTTTATTTATTTAACCTTTATTTAACTTTTTTTTGTGTATATATATGATCTGCCATGTGTTCTGGTAGGGCTCCATTAGACTCAGATCAGTGTTGAGATACAGCTAAACATTACAACCCCTCCAGTCTGGAGCTCTGCTCTTTGCTGCCATCTAGTGGGGTACTGCTGCTCCTCTCTGCTAATCTCTGCTGCCCCTTAGTGGCCATGGGGTTCCACTGCAGTGAGGCCAGAGTGGTCAGGTCCATTATACACAGTTTGAGAAGTCATGTGCGTTTGGATCCCAGTGTCGCCCTCACAGGGCCATTCTCTGATCCAGGGGTCAGGGGTTACAGGCTCATCCKCTGCTCTAGCGGCAGGCTGTCCATTAGACACTTGAGCTGCTCCTCTCCCAGTTTAATCTTGTCCTCTAGTTTGCGCTGCTCAATAATGAGGGCAGACTTCATCTTGACAAAGTGTTGGTAGTCGGTCAGGCTCTCCTCTGGGAGGTAGGAGGCCAGGATGTTGTAGACCACTCTCTCCCGGCGGTCCAGGTTCTCCTTCAGCTCCTTGGCATCCTCATGCTGCTGGATCAACAGCTTCCTCTTGTCTGTCAGGGTTCTCTGTGGAAGGGAGGGTGGGCATAACATGTATCTGTTAATGAAGTAGAGCTGGGAGGGGAGATAACATGTATCTGTTAATGAAGTAGAGCTGGGAGGGGAGATAACATGTATCTGT
>NW_019945647.1:13409-14687 GCF_002910315.2 Salvelinus sp. IW2-2015 | reverse complement strand
TATTTCAGCCACACCCATTGCTGACAAGTGTATCAAATCGGGCACACAGCCATTCCTTCTCCATAGACAAACATTGGCAGTAGAATGGCCTTACTGAATGAAGAGCTCAGTGACTTTCAACGTGGCATCGTCACAGGATGACACCTTTCCAACAAGTCAGTTTTCAAGTTTCTGCCCTGCTAGAGCTGCCCCGGTCAACTGTAAGTGCTGTTATTGTGAAGTGGAAACCCACCCTCTCCTAACCCACCCTCCCCTCCCCACTTCTAACCCACCCTCTCCCCTCCCCAGCTCTCCTCTCCTCCCAAATTACTCACCCTCCTCAACTCTAACTCATCATTTCCTCCCCCTCACCTCTCCCCTCCCCAACTCTAACTCACCCTCTCCTCAGGTGATGTACCCTCCTCCAGGCTGTTGAGGGCGTTCTCCACTCTGGCCAGGCGTCCGGACAGGGACAGCAGCAGGCTGACCACCTTGTCCAGGTCTCCTATGAACATCCTGAACTTGTCCAGCTGGTTTGGCGTACAGACCTGCTGCACCGTGGCCTCCACCTCCTCTCCTAGGGCGTTGTTATCATGGACGTCCTCCTGGAGACTCTCTCTGGCCTCACGCAGCACCTGCAGCTTCCTGCTGAGAGAGTCCACCAGCTCCTGCTGCAGGACGAGAGGGAGAGGGTTAGAGGTCAGAGGTTAGGATCCTGGCCTCATGCAGCACCTGCAGCTTCCTGCTGAGAGAGTCCACCAGCTCCTGCTGCAGGACGAGAGGGAGAGGGTTAGAGGTCAGGATGCAGCTTCCTGCTGAGAGTCCATGAGCTCCTAATGCAGGAGAGTGTTAAAAGTCAGAATCAGAGGATGGTTAGGGACAGTGGCAGTCAAGGGGGAAATGGTCTCTAATCTCATTCAGAACCMCTACTATTTTTTTTATTTGATTTAACCTTTATTTAAACAGGGAGTCACATTGAGATTAAACAAATATTTTACAAGATAGCCCTGTATACATTACAATATAAAGAATAATAAAACATACACATGTGGTATTAAAAACCAATATAAAACCCAAATAAAGCCTATTTAATAGAAGCTGAATCCCATGTCAACTACATAGAGGTGCTCACACCAATCAATACGACCTGTCCTGAGTTCGCCACCAGTCCACATCTCAACTTCCAGTGTTAATCTCCTTGTGACATTCATTTCCGACTCAATTTTGTTGTATACATTGTACTTAATTGATCTCCTATTTTTATTTCCATTCCTTATAACTCTTTTTCATCTCCGGTTT
>NW_019945647.1:0-11045 GCF_002910315.2 Salvelinus sp. IW2-2015 | reverse complement strand
CCAGGCTCTAATCAGAGAGGGGCTGTGGCCCCTGTCTCCGTGTCCCGGCTGGGTCCCCTCCCTGTCCTTCCGGTATGCAGTATCTCTCTGATCCACAACCCAGAGATCAGACCCTGCACTCCCACCAGTCGACGCCTCCATGCTCAAAGCAATAAMCTCAACAACAGGACCCAAACCCACAGCCACCCACACCTCCAGTGGTCAAGAGCAACTTCCTCCCTGATTGGGTAATGGGGTCAKGGGTCGCACAGGAAGTATGTGAAAGTACAGTGTGCTCTATGAAATGCATTGTAAGCGTTGTTAGGAGTTGGAACATGGCACTTCCTGCTTTGGACTGATTGGCTCCTGTTATTAACAACTTAATTCCGTACACTTTCAGTATAGCCTAGCTATGAATCTAAACCGCTCATGGTGTAGTAACTAAGAAGTTGAGGTTGGAAATACAGTCACAATGTTGCCTGACCATCTCAGTTACTATAGAACTAACAATACAGCCTTAACACAATGCAGTGCTGATTAACACAGTCATTTATGTACGTGTGTGAATGGGTAGGGCTCTTGATTAACATACATATGATATCATAGCCATTAGAGGTTTCATGTGATTTCATTATCATGGCCTCTGCCTTCCTTACATAGCCTGGCTCTAGTCCACAACCAGCACCATTGTGATTGGCTAAAAATAGCCTGGAAGTGAAAATGCCTAGCAGTACAGTAGCAACTGTTAATGGGGTTGGGTTAGGTGGAGGACTGAGGCTGTGTCCCAAATGGCACCCTGTTCCCTACATGGCCCCATGGGTCCTGGTCTGAAGTAGTGCACTGGATAGGGTGCCCTTTGGGATGCATGCCGACTGTAACCCGGCTTAGATGTCCTCATCTGGCCCCCCCACCCCAACCTTCACATTCCTGCCCAGCCAAACTCAGCTGTGGTTCGTCTTCAACTCCAGCACGCACCCACTCACTCCCCCAGGCCTGTTAGCTTCCTGTATCGGCCTGGCGTATCGAGCCCTAGAATCCAGATAATTAATAAGCTAGTTTAAATTGGACTAAATCTATATTTGACCTAAACTCAACCTTGTGTCCTGATGACTTTCTGCTTGGTCTAATGAGRGTTAGTGAATGAATGAATTACATTTTATTTTCGTGTCAAATCGCCAGTTGGAAACRCGTCCCTTATGAGATGAATTGTCACATAAACAAACATTACAATACTTTGCTGTGATAATTCTTCTTCCGGTGTTCTCTGCAGTGCACATCACATCGAGTGACGAAAATAAAATACAAATCAATCCATAATAAATAGTAAATAAGGTTATCCACACACTACTTATATCACTAGACAGTAAACGATATACATCTAGAAAAATGAAAGCGAAGGCATTTGAACCCAGTGTAGCACAAAGAGAAGATTAGTGATAGTTCACCTCACTGTTCACACAGGACAGGAGCAGTAGGAGAGAGAAGATTAGTGATAGTTCACCTCACTGTTCACACAGGACAGGAGCCAGTAGGAGAGAGAAGATTAGTGATAGTTCACTCACTGTTCACACAGGACAGGAGCCAGTAGGAGAGAGAAGATTGGTGATAGTTCACCTCACTGTTCACACAGGACAGGAGCCAGTAGGAGAGAGAAGATTAGTGAAGTTCACCTCACTGTTCACACAGGACAGGAGCCTGTAGGAGAGAGAAGATTAGTGATAGTTCACCTCACTGTTCACACAGGACAGGAGCCAGTAGGAGAGAGAAGATTAGTGATAGTTCACCTCACTGTTCACACAGGACAGGAGCCAGTAGGAGAGAGAAGATTAGTGATAGTTCACCTCACTGTTCACACAGGACAGGAGCCTGTAGGAGAGAGAAGATTAGTGATAGTTCACCTCACTGTTCACACAGGACAGGAGCCAGTAGGAGAGAGAAGATTAGTGATAGTTCACCTCACTGTTCACACAGGACAGGAGCCAGTAGGAGAGAGAAGATTAGTGATAGTTCACCTCACTGTTCACACAGGACAGGAGCAGTAGGAGAGAGAAGATTAGTGATAGTTCACCTCACTGTTCACACAGGACAGGAGCCAGTAGGAGAGAGAAGATTAGTGATAGTTCACCTCACTGTTCACACAGGACAGGAGCCAGCAGGTGAGAGAGATGATTACACAGATCCACAAAGAATTTATTATAAATAAAATATAAAAAATTATAAACTCCCATATCTACTGGGTGAATACCAGTGTGCATCACAGCAGTAAGATGTGTGACCTGTTGCCACAAGAAAATGGCAGCCAGTGAAGAACAAACAGCATTGTAAATACAACCCATATTTATGTTTATTTATTTACATTTACATTTAAGTCATTTAGCAGACGCTCTTATCCAGAGCGACTTACAAATTGGTGCATTCACCTTATGACATCCAGTGGAACAGCCACTTTACAATAGTGCATCTAAATCTTTTAAGGGGGGGGGGGGGGGGGGGTGAGAAGGATTACTTTATCCTATCCTAGGTATTCTTAAAGAGGTGGGTTCAGGTGTCTCCGGAAGGTGGTGATTGACTCCGCTGTCCTGGCGGAACTGTACTTCCTCAGTGGTAGGGAGGCGAGCAGGCCAGAGGTGGATGAACGCAGTGCCTTGTTTGGGTGTAGGGCCTGATCAGAGCCTGGAGGTACTGAGGTGCCGTTCCCCTCACAGCTCCGTAGGCAAGCACCATGGTCTTGTAGCGGATGCGAGCTTCAACTGGAAGCCAGTGGAGAGAGCGGAGGAGCGGGGTGACGTGAGAGAACTTGGGAAGGTTGAACACCAGACGGGCTGCGGCGTTCTGGATGAGTTGTAGGGGTTTAATGGCACAGGCAGGGAGCCCAGCCAACAGCGAGTTGCAGTAATCCAGACGGGAGATGACAAGTGCCTGGATTAGGACCTGCGCCGCTTCCTGTGTGAGGCAGGGTCGTACTCTGCGGATGTTGTAGAGCATGAACCTACAGGAACGGGCCACCGCCTTGATGTTAGTTGAGAACGACAGGGTGTTTCCCGGTACTTTAACAATTTGCACATAATATGACATTTTATAATGTCTATTATTTTGGAACTTTTGTGAGTGTAATGTTTACTGTACATTTTGTTTATTCCACTTTGTTTATTATCTATTTCACTTGCTTTGGCAATGTTTACATGTTTCCCATGCCAATAAAGCCCTTGAATTGAAGAGAGAGAAAAAGAGAGCAAGATAAGAGAGGGAGTATGGGAGAAAGGGAAAATAGAGTGACAGGTCTGTGTTAGTTTCCTAAAGGCCTGACAGTGACTCACCTCTTATAGCAGCAGACTCCGAGACTGAGGCCCTGGGAAAAGGACTGTAGCTGTAAGCTAAACTACTCTGGACGGCACAGTCCCGTGCTGTCTGAGACCAGCGCTCAAAGTATGCAGTGGAGAGCTGTCAAGGTGTGGTAACCAAGGGCTAGTGAGTGGACCATGTTGGAATGTCCATAATGATCTGGACTGCATGTATTCTCTGCTCTCATGTTGGTCTGTAGAAGGTCACAATTCTAAACAGGCCACTTTTCTCTCCTTCTGCATGTTTATGATGAGAACCTTTTCCAGGTGTCACCCTGGGGCAATGGGGTGGACTGTTTTTCATCTTAATGACAGTTCAACAGTGTCTTCTCTTGGTGTTTTCCCTCCGTTATTTACATCTTTCCTTGTCAGTGCATGTTTCAATTTGTGATTTATCGTGACGGGAAAGATTACAGGTTTATGGCCTTCTTTTATTTAGCTCTTGTAATCCAAATGTTGATGTTGGATTGAATTAATTTTAGATAAACTAGACCAATCCTCCTCTGATCAAATCATTAGACTGCACTAGGTCTGAACTTGTATGACATCAGCAGTATATTTGCTGTTTGGTCTGTGTGAGCCATTGAAGCCTCGGTGTGGGTCAGCAGTTCTCATCAAGGTTTTAACACCTCTCCTCTCATTGTTCCCCTCACACCTGTCCCAAGCCCTAGAGCCTCAACTCCTCTCCTTTACTGGGCTTTGAATGGCTCTGGGGCCAGGCTAGCCAATAAGAAGGCTTGTGTGCTGACAGGAGACCTGGGTCTATGTGTTAACACAATGAAGTGTGTGTTGTTCACACCAGAGTGTTCACTTCTCCCTTAGCAGGGCTATTGAACGAGCATGTAGACGTGAGCTCTGGGCTCATCAGGAAATAGTTTCTAAAACCAGACCCATTTTCCAAGGAACTACTGATGTTCCTAATCTCTGAAGAGCTCGTACTGTTCATTTGTTCCAGTTCTCTAGTTGATGAACATGTTCACTACTTGTTGATCATGTTGTATTAGATTGCACTGACTGAAATRCCTTGTGGATAAGAGCATCTGCTAAATGACCAAAATGAAGTGTTATTGGCTCCTGTMTCTGATGTTGTGTTGTTTTCCAGGTGTACCGGCAGGACTGTGAGACGTTTGGCATGGTAGTGAAGATGCTGGTTGCTAAGGACGCCAATCTGGAGAAGCAGCTGCAGACTCCACTCCGAGAGAACCTGGGAGAGATCAGGGAGCGTTGCCTTGACGACCTCAAGCACTTCATCTCCGATCTGGATCAGGTGATTGAGGTCGTACGACAACCGGAACCCTCCATCTGAGACAAACAGCCAATCGCGTCCCATCTTACTGTAAGGGAGCCAATCAGGTCCAGTCTTTTTGTTGGGCCTCCAGTTTGMGCATACAGTGAGGGCAGGACTCCCAGGGGTCTGCCATGTGTTAAGACTATGGATATCTTGAGCGGTATTGGCCCCATGTTTTCCCATCTTTCTGGGTTTCAGGCCGGACGTGCACCAGGTGACCAATATGTACTGATAATGTCCAGCAGTAATTAGTCAATGTTGTCAGAAACAGTGTTAAAGTCCTGTTCAGCTACTTCCTCACCACCCCATGAGGGTATTGGTTCTACAATGTCCTTAACTCTTACAATGTCCTTAACTAGTAGAACTGCCCTATTAATTTGGCTAATAGTGTTCATCTGGATTTACTGATTTTAAAACTTGTTGTTAACCAGTGTAACCATTAGGGACGTCATCAGTGTTTTTTACTGGAACTGGTAATCTAATGATGATGCTGTGACGTGTTATAGGTCCGTATCCACGACCACAGACAATTTTCTGTACTACAAGTACCAGTCAAAAGTTTGGACACACCTACTAAATTCAAGGGTTTTCTTTTATTTTTACTTATTTCTACAATTTAGAATAATAGTGAGACATCAAAACTATGAAATAACACATATGGAATCATGATAAGCAACAAGAAAGTGTTAAAACAAAATAAAATAATTTGAGATTCTTCAAAAGTAGCCACCCTTTGCCTTGATGACATCTTTGCACACTTCTTGGCATTCTCTCACCAGCTTCGTGAGGAATGCTTTCCAACAGTCTTTGAAGGAGTTCCCCATATGCTGAATCACTTTGGCTGCTTTTCCTTCACTCTCGTGTCGTACTCATCCCAAACCATCTCAATGGTAGAGGTCGGTGATGGGAGGCCAGGTCATCTGAGCAGCACTGCATCACTTTCCTTCTTGGTCAGATAGTCTTTACACAGCCTGGAGGTGTGTTGGGTCATTGTCCTGTTGAAAAAACAAATGATAGTCCCACTAAGCGCCAAACCAGGTGGATGGACATTCGCTGCAAGAATTGCTATGTGGTAGCCATGCTGGTTTAGTGTGCCTTGAATTCTAAAAAAATCACAAATAGTGTCACCAGCAAAGCCCCCCACACCATCACCTCCTCCAGCTTCACGGTGGGAAACACACATGTGGAGATCATCCGTTCACCTACTCTGCGTCTCACAACGAACACGGCAGTTGGAGCCAAAAAGCACATTTGGACTCATCAGACCAAAGGACAGATTTGCACCAGTCTAATGTCCATTGCTCGTGTTTTTTTGGCACAAGCAAGTCTCTTCTTTTACTGGCGTCCTTTAGTAGTGGTTCTTTGCAGCAATTTGACCATAAAGGCCTGATTTCACCGAGTCTCTAAACAGTTAATGTTGAGATGTGTCTGATACTTGAACTCTGAAGCATTTATTTGGTCTGCAATTTCTGAGGCTGGTAACTAATTAATTTATCCTCTGCAGCAGAGGTACCTCTGGGTCTTCCTTTCCTGTGGGGGTCTTCATGAGAGCCAGTTTCATCATGTGCTTGATGGTTTTTGCGACTGCACTTGAAGAAACTTTAAAAGTTCTTTGCGTTTTCCGGATTGACTGACCTTCATGACTTAAAGTCATTTCTCTTTGCTTATTTGAGCTCTTCTCGCCATAGTATGGACTTAAGGGCTATCTTCTGTATACCAACCCTACCTTGTCACAACACAAATTATTGGCTCAAATGCATTAAGGAAAGAAATTACACAAATGTACTTTTAACAAAGGCACATCTGTTAATTGAAATGCATTCCAGGTGAATGCACACCTCATGAAGCTGGTTGAGAGAATGCCAAGCGTGTGCAAAGAGGTCATCAAGGCAAAGGTTGGCTACTTTGAAGAATTGCAAATATAAATATATATTTTGTTTAACACTTTTTTGGTTACTACATGATTTCATATGTGTTATTTCATAGTTTTGATGTCTTCGCTATTATTCTACAATGTAGAAAATAGCTAAAATAAAGAAAATCCCTGGAATGAGTAGGTGTGTCCAAACTTTTGACTGGTACTGTAAGAGTCCAGTTAAAAAGCAATGTCTTGCTTTTATGAACTCTTCCTGCTAGGTCCATTTGATTTGAGATGGCAGCAGCTGAAGCAAGACTTTTGGTGCTACTGCCTGGGAGTAGGATTGTGCTACTTGTGTAAAGTCTTGTATGGTCTGAGAATATACACGTTCTCTCTTTTCTTTTGTATGGGAAATGTGTTCATCTGACTGTTCTACTTCAGCCAGTATGGCACTGGCCTGCTATGTGATTACATGTAGTGTTTCCTGACAGGATGTTGTATTCACCACCAGTGCTCATTTTCTCTGGGGGGAGAAGAAGACTTTCTAAACATCAGATGCTCAACTCAACTTTCTATATGTGGAACTGACACGTCTTTGATGATTAAATGATTTTTGACTATAACAATAATAAAGATGGTTTTTATTATGTAAATGGCCTAGTAGACTATGTAGTATCTARCYTTCACATATCAGGTTTGGTGCCATCCGATGGTACTTTGTMGGTCAGTGTTTGGTTTAGGTGCACTGCTTGAACACCAAGTTATTTGCATTGTATATTTTAATATTTACTTTGTCCAAAAATGCTATCAAATCATTTATTCTAGTATATACGAGAAACTGAAACATTTTCTGAAACGTTGGGTGTAAGAATATTTATTAAACCTTTTTTTATATCACAACAGTTAAGTATTATGGTATAATAACCTGCGCTGTATAAAGGGCATGTATGGAGAAGACCTCTGTAATGTAAATGAATCTCGACAGGATGGTTTTACATTGTATTTCACACCCTGAGGGACAAGCGTGTTAGAGAAATAACATTGGAATACAGGAAGGACTCAGGTATCACTTTACATTGATGTTGAGAGGTTTAAGAGCAACTTCATGTTAATTGTTAGCCTACCAGAAACTGTAAATTGTTACCAGAAACCAGATATTATGGCACTTTGATTTGAGTAGCAGATGGTTTGTATCCTGGCAACAGTTGTTTTGTTTTTTGTAAAGCCTTGATTGATTGATTGACAAGTGATGCGTGCAAAATAGATCTGCTTGTTACTACGACAACAGCTGTCCGCCTCCCTACGCCAACTTTGTTTACATCAAAACCAGAAAAATCTTAGTTAAAATCGGGGATATAAAAATACCGTATTAAATTTAACTTAATATATACATTCATATTTTGTACTATTAAATAATTATGTTGTGTAGTCTCTAGAAGTCTACTTTACTAACTATTCCTCTCCCTGTCAGCATTAACAATTGCATTAATTGCCATTTAATGCACACAATGGTATTGCTGGAATACTTTCAATGGTTCATCATACAATGTTGTAAAAAAAAAAATGTGTTTTTGGTGAATTTTATAAAAAGAAAAGAGAAAATGTCTTTTTTTTTTTAGGTTCCTGGCATGGTTTGAGTGTTAGACATGACCCATAATAAGAAGTCCAATAATATGGACAATGCTTTGTCCAGCAAGTCAAACTACAAAGAACGGTCTCACCTGTCCACAAATGATTAGTGCTGGAAGTAAAACAGAGAATGTACATCTAGATTATGAAATGATGCAGTTCTTGCCTCTGTGACCCTTCTTTCTGGATTTAGTCCGTGAGTCGTTGGGCGACATGGCGTAACGCGTGTTGGGAAGTCCTCGGTGTAGTATTGATACCTGCTAGGAACCCTGGGCTGGGGAATGAGCTGCCCCAGGAAGTAACCTTCCTCCTCAGAGTCTGAGGAAGAAGAGGAGCAGGTGGAGCACCATGCTTCCTCGTCAGCGTACAGGCCACCTAGGAAGCGGTCGCGATCCCGGTCACCCCGAGCCTGGAGGGAGTAGTCCGAAGTGGTGTGGGATAGGGTGGCGGCCTGTGAGCACCAGGGCCAGGTTGGTTGAAGAGGGCCGCATGGTGTTCCTGAAGGGAACTCAGACCATGTCCCTCGTAGGCCTCTGCACCCGTTCCTTAGGCAGGAGGTTAAGAGCGTTGTCCGAGCGGCTCTGCGGTTGTGGTGGCGGCCAGGTGGTGGTGCCGGCGTGGCCTTTCGGGGTCCTCGTGGTGGTACACCCTCCGACGCGTCCTCTCACTTTGAGGAGGCTGACGCACCGCCAGGTTCTGGTAAGACCCGTTATCCACCGTGTCCTCAGAGAACTTGACCATCTGCTGGCCAGGTGTCCGTGTGGACTGGGACCTGCTCCTCCTCAACACTGGCAGCTGAAGGTGAGGTGGTGGCACCTCCTGTTTAGGAGGYACGGGTGGGAGGGGCAAAGACATCGGCCCCTGTACCCTCTGCGCCCCCCTCCGCACCTCCTCTTCCTCCTGGTCTGCTGCCCCCTCCTGGTGATCCAGAGAGTTGGCGCTGCGGTGGAGCATGGAGGAGTTGAGGGTGCCCATGATGCTCATCTTCTCACAGTCTTCTGGGTCCAGCAGGTTGTGGAGGGAGTAGAGGATCTGACCCTCCTTACTGTCTCCATCCGCTGACGCACCTGGGAGGACAGGACAATATAAAGTTGTGTTACTCGAGAAAGAAGCAGGAAAACAAGAGTTCTTTACTGTAGCTATTTTGTTTCATGGCTTTTTATACATTATTTTCCGGTTCCATTTAAATCTCCATTATTATACTGAAATTAAGAACTACCTTTACCAGACTACTTTCACCAGAAGTTCACCAAACACTGTTTTACAGTGAACAAAGAAGCGCATGTGATATGAACTCTTACCAGTGATGTTAGAGAGGGCTAGAGAGTCCATGGAGTCTCCGACACTGTGCTCAGTCTTCCTCAGCTCGTCTGTGATGCACRCTAGAGAGTCTTCACACCACTGCCTGGGGTCCAGCATCCATAACCCTGCTCCCCCAGCGCTAACCCTCTGGTCCATCAGCCCCTGGTCCAGATCCAGATCATGGATCTTTCTGGCACTAGCAGGGCCCGGATGGCTTCCGTAAGCCGAATCCCCAAGCCCGTCTTGGGACTGGGCCCAGTACATCTCAGGCAGGTGCTTCTTACTGACCAGCCCATCCTGGGACTGGGCCCAGTACATCTCAGGCAGGTGACGGTGGCTCTGGTTCGTGGGACTGGTGGTGGTGGTGGAGATGGAGGCTGGTTTAGTCTCAGGCTTCAGCCAGGGTTCGGCTGACCTACTGGTGCTGGGTTCCTCTGAAGGCTGCGTCTGGAACACCCCGGCGCGGTCCCCGAACTTGAGCAGGAGCTGGGTCATGTAGTCCTCGTGTTCGGCCCACTCCTCTGGATCCTCCGGAGCGTCCTCTCGGTCCCTCCAGGTGTGCTCCTCAGTGATGCCCATGTGGGACAGCTTTTGCCCCACAATATCCATATCTCTGTCCCCTCTATATCTATCTCCATATAGACTAGGAGTCTTGTTATAGTCAGCCACTGCAACCGGGTTGAAGAGCTGGGACTGCCTCCACTGTTCAGCCACCGGATGGCTACTCTTGCCCATGTGGCTCTGGCGGGATTCCCGAGAGCCGGCGGACTGGAAGACCGAGTCGGAGGAGTCTGAGGCGTAGACGTCCTCTCCCAGGCTGCAGGCCTTGGAGCAGTAGATACGGCCCTGCTTGGGCAGGAAGGGACAGCCCAGCAGGGAGCTCTTACACTGGGCACAGCAGAAACACGTGTCTGTAGCGTGCCAGTGGACACCCTCGTAGGTCATTTGGGCGTGGTCCACTCCTGGTGGAGGCAAGAAGGGAGGGAGAGAGGAATGTAGGGAAGAGAGGGAGAGGTGGTGAATGTAGAGCAACATCTCTTAAAGGCTTCAGCAACAGGCTACACATTGTCAACAACTCTTTATTTATTCCAGTAATCAGGRGTAGATTGATCACATATGAACCAGAGATATTGACTCACCTATATTCTCCCCGCAGGCTTCACAGTACTCCGCGTACAGAGACTCAAAGCAGCCGCAGCAGTAGGGGCGGCCATCTTTCATGATGTATCGCTGACCGCCGAGCACCGTCTCACACTCGAAACAGGCAAAGTGCTTCATGTGCCAGTGACGCCCCTCGGCCTCCGTGCACTCGTCAGAAAAAATGATCTGAGGGGGGGAAATAAACAGACATTGTTAAATACTGTTGCTACCTATACAATAATTAGGAAACAGAAACACAAGATGAATTCAACTTCAGTTACTAATTGTGCAATAAGCTTATTGGTCACATTGCCTCAGTAGGCTACTGTCTATCTCCAGTGTTTAATGAGCAGACTGACTAAAGCCTAACTACTGTACTGTATGTTGAAAAGAAGTCAGCCATTGGCTTGAAACAAACACTTCAATGTTTCATGTCTACAATGAGTTAACCTCATCACAGTTAATCACACACACACACAGTTGATAGCTCAACCTCATCTCTCTCTTT
>NW_019945646.1:41753-49705 GCF_002910315.2 Salvelinus sp. IW2-2015 | reverse complement strand
CTTGCATCAGATGACAGTCTGATAACATATTTATGTATAGAGCATATGTTTGTTTCGAAAAATGTGCTATTTCAGGTATAAATCATAGTTTTAGCATTGCAATGCCACTCATCTCACAACTCTCACCAAAGCAACTAGACATTAACTACAGAGAGCCAACGTGAATTACCTTAATATACTCCATAAAACATTATGAAAATACTACACAGCTAAGCAAATGGAAAGGACAAAAGATCTTGTGAATCCAGCCAGATATTTCAGATTCTTTAATTGTTTTAAACAGCGAAAACCACAAGTTAGCATTAATATTAGCTTTACTACAATTAGCCAACCACACCAGCGCATTGATGTCATGCACGTTAGCGATAGCGAATAAACCAGCAAAAGGATATTACATTTTCACAACCTTCTCAAAACTTCACATCCGAATAGACTCTTTAACACTATACACAATCATATATTTTTGTTCGAAAATGTGCATATGAGCGGCACAAATCGTGGTGTAACAATGAGGAATAGTAAGCCAAGCTGCCAACAAAAAATGTGGGAGAAACTTGGAGAGCACCTAATTCTAATCAATAAACTAATGGCACTAAACTGACTAAAAATACAGTTGACAGCAAATGAAAGATACATTCAGTTCTTTAACTGCAACCGCTGTGTTAGATTTTTAAAATTAACTGACTACGACATACAGCGTGCGTTAAACGAGACCGCACCGAAAGTTAATGGCGTAATAGTAGGTTTACATCTTTTTCACAGAACAAAAACGTACATCTAACATCATAAAATCAGTTCCTGTACTTTTTGATGAGCTGTCCCCTCAGAATTTTGTGCAAGTTGTCCTTGTTGCTCCAGAATCATGTTGCTCGGTTGTAGATTGTCGTCCTTCAACTTAGGAATTAGCAGCAAGACATTAGCTTATGTGGCCCAGACGTCCCAAACTCTTCATGAACGCCGCACAAAGAAGCACAAAGAAAAATTCGGAAAATCGCAATATTTACTGAATAAACTGATATAACTCCGGTTTAAAATAAACTACCATTATGATGTTGTTTTTAAACACCTTTATCGAATAAAATCAGAGCCGGAATATCTAGGCCTATAACGCAGACGCTTTTCAGATGCCATCCTGAGGTCTGGCAGTGCGCCATGACGAACCGTTGAAAAGAGTGCCACCCCCGTTCAAGAGCCTTTATATGCGCCTCAGATCTCGCCTAGCAACACCATTCCATTCTCACTGCTTACTGACATCTAGGGAAATCGTATGCAGATTGATTGTCGACTCGATATTTACATGCAAAATTAAATTAAACTGACCCTGCGAACAGAGTGCCCGATTTCAGATTTCTCAGCTTCCTGTACAGGCAAGTTCTGCGGAAAATTTCAATCGTCTTGGGCTCTGTGAATTTACTCCCAGATATATATTCAAACGGGGTTGATAGAAACTAGAGCTGTTTTCTATTCCCAATTGGACAAAGACATAGTTATTATTTAGATTATTGCAATTTGTACTGATGTCGGTAGGGGACACCTACGAGCAAGAGCAAGTTGCATGTACGATCGGACAGTTGTGGTCTGCCAGCATGCTTCGGTAGATTAAATGTGCAGGATTTAGAATTTGGTGTCAATGAAGTTGTTTCTTGGTTAGTGACTATTTATATCTTTATTTGGTCGAATTTGTGATGGCTACCTATGCAGGAAAAAAATGGTGGGAAAAAAAAGTTGTGTCTTTTGCTATGGTGGTTAGCTAATAGAAATACATATTGTGTCTTCCCTGTAAAACATTTTAAAAATCAGAAATGATGGCTGGATTCACAAGATGTGTATCTTTCATTTGGTGTCTTGGACTTGTGATTTCATGAACATTTTATTATATGATATCCCTGTGGCTTTAGGCTAGGCTATGCTAGTCAGCTTTTTTGATGGGGGGGATCCCGGATCCGGGTTTGTGACTCGTTAGAGGTTAATTAATTAAGCTGCATGGAGATGGAAAATACAAGAACACAACGCTCGCTGAATTCAAGGTGAAGAGAGCCAGATTCGATGAAAAGGCTACTCTGCCTGTTCTCGGCTTTGTACCCATCAACAAACCGATCCTCACAGCATCGTACGAAGTTGCTTACCTGATCGCAAAGCAGGGCAAACCACACACCATTGGTGAAACACTCATAAAACCAGCTGTGTTGAAGATGGCGAATATCATGCTGGGAAAAGAGGCTGAAGTTAAGTTATCCCAAATTCCTCTTTCAAATGACACCATCAGCGACAGAATAGAGGACATGAGCAAAGACATCTTGGCTCAAGTAGTTGCAGATCTTATTTCAAGCCCGGCAAAATTCAGCCTTCAACTCGACGAGACCACAGACGTTTCCAATCTAAGCCAGCTTGCTGTATTCGTGCGCTATGTGAAAGACGACGTGATAAAGGAAGATTTTTTATTTTGTAAGCCTCTTACAACAACAAATAAGGCAGCCGATGTGAAGAAACTTGTGGATGACTTCTTCAAAGACAGCAATCTTTCGTGGGATATGGTTTCTGCAGTTTGTTCGGACGGAGCTCCAGTCATGCTGGGAAGAAAGTCTGGTTTTGGTGCGCAAGTGAAAGCCGATGCACCACACATCATTGTTACGCATTGTATTCTGCACAGGCATGCGTTGGCAACAAAAACCTTGCCTCCAAAACTGGCAGAAGTATTAAGAATTGTAGTGGAATGCGTGAACTATGTGCGAACTAGTGCTCTGAGGCACCGCATCTTCAGTGAGCTGTGTAAAGAAATGGGCTCTGAATTCGAGGTACTTCTGTACCATTCTAACGTTCGGTGGTTATCCCGGGGACAGGTGCTGAATCGTGTTTTTGCCGTGCGTGTGGAATTAGCCCTGTTTTTGCAAGAGCACCAACATTGTCATGCAGATTGCTTCAAAAATTCTGAGTTCATTCTCATTTTAGCGTACATGGCTGATATCTTCGCAGCTCTCAATCATCTCAATCAAAAGATGCAGGGCGGTGGAGTCAACATCATCGAAGCGGAGGAAAACCTGAAGGCTTTTCAAAAAAAGCTACCGTTATGGAAACGACGAACAGAGAACGATAACTTCGCAAACTTTCCCCTGCTAGACGACTGTGTAAGTAAGATCGAAGATGTATCTGGAAACGGAGACATTTCTGTACCTGTGGAACTGAAGCAAGCAATTGCCACGCACTTAGATGAGCTTGCAAAGTCTCCTGACGGATACTTCCCTACAAGAGAGTCATATCCAGCATGGGTGAGACAGCCGTTCACGTTTAGTGTTGAGACAACAGATGTCAATGATGAATACCTCGATGAAATCATTGAAATTCAGCAGAGCCASGTTTAACAGCAACTCTTCAGAACAACAACGCTTTCAACGTTTTGGTGTCAACAAATGGTAACGTACCCTGTTATTGCTAAGAAAGCTCTRGAGATTTTCATACCGTTTGTTACAACATATCTTTGCGAGCAATCCTTTTCGAGGATGCTGGACATAAAAACKAAGAAAAGGAACAGACTTTGTTGCGAAAATGACATGAGAGTGGCACTTGCCAAGGTGAAGCCGCGCATTTCTGAACTGGTCTCTGAAAGGCAACAGCAGAAGTCACACTGATTTGCAGTAAATATTCATTATTATGTTTTTGTTTTTGTGTGAAAATCATGTTTTGATGATTTTGTTCTTTGAACACACGGTGTTGATGTTGATGCAMGGTTYATTTTGTGCACCAGTAAAATATATACCTATGTTTTGAATTTGAAAAAATCATATTTAATTTTTCCAATTAAGAAGGGTTCGGTGAATGCGCATATGAAACTGGTGGGGTTCAGTACCTCCAACAAGGTTAAGAACCACTGCACTGGTCTAGCTAGTAATTTTCTTATGCTAATACGCTAGGCAAGAGGGTTGGCATAGCATAAAAGCATCACTTCGGTAGAACGCGAAGTTGCTTAGTACGCTCAATGGATAGGATACCCGTAGTTTCAAACTATACTAAACATGAACTATAGCTATTATAGTTTGTAACCCAGCAAAAAAAGAAACGTCAGTTTTTCAAGACCCTGTTCTTTTAATAGATAGTTTCGTAAAATCCAAATAACTTCACAGATCTTTCAATTGTAAAGGATTTAAACACTGTTTACCCATGCTTTCTTCAATTAACCATAAACAATTAATGAACATGCACCTGTGGAACGGTCATTAAACAGTTAACAGCTTACAGATGGTAGCAATTAAGGTCCACAGTTTATGAAACTTAGGATGCTTAAATGAGGGCCTTTCTACTGACTCTGAAAACACAATAACATCAACCCTACCTGTCGCTGGTCCAGGCAGGGACTGGCCACAAGTCTCTTTCACTGACGAGACGCGGGTTTTGTCTTTGTTGATTCGACATTTTTGAACATTGAGATATAAATATAATGATAGAGAAGAAGCCTAGAATATTAAGGAGTGAAGAGAAGACTGGGTCTTGGTTAAAAGACAGATAGCTTGTAGAATGTGTTGGAATGTTGTTGTTGTGACTGGGGAGCAGGCACGTGTTTGAGAACAGTATGGACATCTGTGGATTAATGAAGGAAGTTGGTTGAGGGGTCAGGAGGGGACGGACAGATTCCCTTAAGCGAGTAATAAGGGTTTGTATCCTGTTACCCTCTTTCTGTATGAACCACAAGATGTAAGGATTGGAGAGAACGGCGGTCTTAAGTAGGATGTTATAACTGTGTTGGAGAGGAAATGTTTTGGTGTCTGATACAGCTGTACAGAACCTTTGGGAAGAATTAAACTGGTTAAAGGTTCTTCTAGTATCCGTGGTTATTTTACTCTTGAAAAATAAGAACCTAACAGTCTCCCCAGGGTGATGTTCGATTTACGTTTATCGTCACAGGATGAGCGCTACACCCGAGCCTGTACTTGGAGCGGGATCGATTTGGAAGGTGGAGGGTCCGTCATGGTTCTGGACGGTGTGTTCACAGCATCATCAGATCTGAGCTTTGTGTCATTGCAGGCAAATCTCAACGCTGGTGCGTTTCATAGGGAAGACATCCTCCTCCTCTGTGGTACCCTTCCTGCAGCTCATCCTGACATGACCCTCCACATGACAATGCCACCAGCCATTATGCTCGTATCTGTGCGTGATTTCCTGCCATACAGAGAATGTCAGTGGTTCTGCCATGGCCAGCGAAGAGCCGGATCTCAATCCATTGAGACGTCTGGGAATTTTGGATCCGAGGGTGATTCCCCCAGAAAATGTCTGGGAACTTTGCAGGTGCCTTTGTTGAAAGTGGGGTAAACAATCTCACAGCAAGAAGTTGGCAAATCTGGGTTGCAGTCCATGAGGAAGAGATGCACTGCAGTACATAATGCAGCCGTGGCCGCAACCCAATACTGAACTGTTACTTTTGATTTTGACTCCCCCCTTTGTTCAGGGACACATATTCCAATTCTGTTAGTCACATGGTCTGGTGGAATTGTTAATTTTGTTTCTCAGTTTGTTCTGAATTGGTGTTCATACAAATATTTAACACATTAAGTTTTGCTGAAAAATAAACGCATTGACAGTGAGAGGACGTTCTTTTACTGAGTTTATTATACGTCATGTTTTAGTATGGGTATTCAACCAGCTATGGTCTGAATACTTTTCCGATGCACCTGTAAATAATGATCAGATAATGGATATGGTGAGAAGAGTATGTGGCCTTTTTCTGTCAGCATACAGGCTAGAGATAATGTATGACAATGTTAATAGACGGACACTCTTACATCATGCACGTTTCTCAATCATTAGCCTAACCTAAATGGCAACCATCCAAATAAAAAGCACTGACATGTTATAAAACACCTAGGGCCTGACCCCATGTAGTGTACATTAGATAGGCTGCTTTTTGTCGACAGTTTTTTAGTCGGAAGTAGCAAAACATTTAAGATAATAATATGGCATACAAGGAACACCTGTCTGAGTTCACGCGCGTCCTGAGGGACTGGTCCATTGTGGAGGGGTGGGAACTGGCGCAGTCCTCGCGTTAAGACTTGTGCTACTGAAATTGTATATGGTTATATTACATTAGAACAATGCTGCAAACACTAATTAAAAATTATATTTTATAACAGATGCGCTTTCCCCTCGTTGGATAGCGGTCACTGTCCACTGGCTCTGAAACACATTCAGTGGCTGTTGAATTGGCGCCTTTTCCATAGCGACAATGTTGCAATGTGCATAATGGTGTTGAGAACAATGTGCGGAGCAGCAGCAGAATGAGGGAGGATAGAAACAGCTCTTGCCTTTGTCTAAGAAACTTAATTGGTCTTATAATCAATAGCCTACAGTGGGGAGCACAAGTATTTTGATACAACTGCTGATTTTGCAGGTTTTCCCTACTTACAAAGCTGTTATGAGGTCTGTCAATTTTATCATAGGTTACACTTCAACTGGTGAGAGACGGAATCTAAAAAACAAAAATCCAGAAAACACATTGTATGATTTTTACAGTATTTAATTTGGCATTTTATTTGCATGACATAAGTATTTGAATCACCTACCAACCAGTAAGAATTTCGGCTCTCACAGAACCTGTTTTGTTTGTTCTTTAAGAAGCCCTCCTGTTCTTCCCTCATTACCTGTATTAACTGCACTTGTTTGAACTCTTCCTGTATAAAACACCTGTCCACACACTCAAATCAACACACTCCAACCTCTCCACCATGCGCCAACACGAAGCTGTGTAAGGACATCAGGTGTTAAAATTGCTAGACCTGCACAAGGCTCAGGATGGGTACAGAACAATGTAGCAGGCAGCTTGGTGAAGAAGGCAACAACTGTGGCGCAATTATTACGAAAATGGGAAGAAGTTACAAGATGACAGTCAATCACCCTCGGTCTGGGGCTCCACGCAGATCTCACCTCGTGGGGCCATCAATGATCATGAGGAAGGTGAGGGATCAGCCCAGAACTCACGCAGGACCTGGTCAATGACGCTGAAGAGAGCTGGGACCACAGTCTCAAAGAAACCATTATAAACACACTCTACGCCGTCAATGGATTAACAATCCTGCAGCCGACACGCAAGGTCCCCCTGCTCAAAGCCAGCGCATGTCCAGGCCCGTCTGAGTTTGCCAATGACATCTGGATGATTCCAGAGGGGAACTGGGAGAAGGTTCCTGTGTCTGAGTGGAAAAAAATAACTTTTTGGTCTAACTCACTCGCCGTGTTGGAGGGAAGAAGGATGAGTACACACCCAAGAACACCATCCCACACCGTGAGCATGCGAGGTGGGAAACATCATTCTTTGGGGATGCTTTCTGCAAAAGGGGACAGGACGACTGCACCGTATTGAGGGGAGGATGGATGGGCCATGTATGCGAATCCTTGGCCAACAACCTTCCTTCCCTGAGTAAGGAGCATTGAAGATGGGTCGTGGCTGGGTCTTCCAGCATGACAACGACCGAAACACACAGCCCAGGGCCAACTAAGGAGTGGCTCCGTACGAAGCATCTCAAGGTCCTGGAGTGGGCCTTAGCCAGTCTCCGAGATCCTTGAACCCAATAGAAAATATTTGGAGGAGCTGGAAAGTCCCTATTCGCCAGCGACAAGCCCCGAAACTGAAAGGATCTGGCGAAGGGTCCTGTATGGAGGAGTGGGGCCAAAATCCCTGCTGCAGTGTGTGCAACCTGGTCAAGAACTACCAGGACACCTATGAATCTCTGTATTGCTAACAAAAGGTTTCTGTATCCAAATATGAAGTTCTGCTTTTTCTGTGTATCAAATACTTATTGTCATGCAAATAAATGCAAAGGACTTACTTAAAAATCATACAATGTTGATTTTCAGGATTTTGTTTCGATTCTGTCTCTCCACAGTTGAAGTGTACCTATGATAACAATTACAGACCTCTACATGCTTTGGTAAGTAGGAAACCTGCAAAATCAGCAGTGTATTAAACAATT
>NW_019945646.1:35865-41651 GCF_002910315.2 Salvelinus sp. IW2-2015 | reverse complement strand
TATTATGTTTACTTGTAGGGATTTCAATACTGTTGTCTGCAAAAAGGATTGCCCAACCCACAATGTCTTTATGCCCTTCTGTAGATCACTTGCTCTGACCCAAATGATAAAAGATCCCACCAGGATATGTGAAACAGTGCAAAGTACGATTTACTTAATATTGGTGTCTGATAAATCCAGAATATCACAGATGGAGTAGTAGCATATTGAATCAGTGAACATTGTATTATATTTTGCATTTTGAGGGTTTTTAAAGATATATTATAGTGTCACAAAACTGTTAGAATCAGAGGAGTCAAAAATACTGTGTAGAAAATTTAGGGAGGAAGTGGGTAAAATTGACTGGTCACCTGTGCTGGATAGTGTAGGGGTAGACAGTGCTGGGAAGCCTTTAAATGTAGATTCCTTGATGTGGTGAATGTGATGGCTCCCATTAGACGGGTCAGGGTAAAGCAGAGATCTAGCCCTTGGTTTAATCATGAAATTCTAGAATCTATCCAAGCAAGGAATAAGACCTTTAAGAAATGGAAGAACTCTCAAGAACAGCATGATTTTGTTCTATATTAACATCACAGAAATGAAGCACCAGAGCAGGATGGAGAAGCACAGAGCAGGATGGATGAAGCACAGAGCAGGATGGATGAAGCACAGAGCAGGATGGATGAAGCACAGAGCAGGATGATGAAGACAGAGCAGGATGGATAAGCACAGAGCAGGATGGATGAAGCACAGAGCAGGATGATGATGCACAGAGCAGCATGGATGATGCACAGAGCAGAAGGCATGATGCACAGAGCAGGATGGATGATGCACAGAGCAGGATGGATGGAGCACAGAGCAGGGGATGGATGATGCACAGAGCAGAATGGATGAAGCACAGAGCAGGAGATGAAGTACAGAGCAGGATGGATGATGCACAGAGCAGAATGGATGAAGCACAGAGCAGGATGGATGATGCACAGAGCAGGATGGATGATGCACAGAGCAGGATGGATGAAGCACAGAGCAGGATGGATGATGCACAGAGCAGGGATGGATGAAGCACAGAGCAGGATGGATGGAGCCACAGAGCAGGATGGATGGAGCACAGAGCAGGATGGATGAAGCACAGAGCAGGATGGATGGAAGCCACAGAGCAGGATGGATGGAGCACAGAGCAGGATGGATGGAGCACAGAGAGAGGATGGATGAAGCACAGGAGCAGGATGGATGATGCACAGAGCAGGATGATGGAGCACAGAGCAGGATGGATGAAGCACAGAGCAGGATGGATGATGCACAGAGCAGGATGGATGATGCACAGAGCAGGATGGATGAAGCACAGAGCAGGATGGATGAAGCTAACAGGGATTACTTTGCTGATAAAATCATTGAGAACAAAAATGACCCTAAAAAGCTTTTGAAATCATTTAAGGAACTAGGCTGTAGTAGTACTACCAAAAACAAACCAAACAGTATTGGACTGAACATCAGGGGGTAGATGGTATATGACAAAGCAGAGGTTGCCAATGAATTCAATTCAATTCAATTCATTTTTTACTTCTGTTGCCAGCAAGCTGGTTAGCAAGCTGGTTAGCAAGCTGCCCACCAGTTCTGGTTTGTATAGAAACACCAAGTCAAGTATTATTATGCCGAGTTACGGGTTCAGCCAAACTCTTTTTCTTGTGCGAAGGTAGCAACAGCCAAAATAGCCCATATGCTACCAGAGCTTAAATGCGCCAAAGCTACAGGCCTGGATAATATTCCTGCAAGGTTTGTTACAAGCTGCATCACATCCGGCCCTGATTGGGAGTCCAATATGGCGGCGTACATTTGGCCCAGCGTCATCCGGGTTTGGCCGTCATTGTAAATAAGAATTTGTTCTTAACTGACTTGCCTCGTTAAATGAAGGTTAAATTTCTTTTAAAGTCAAACATGAAAAAAAAATGATTCTGCTGAGCAAATTGCCCCATGTATTACGTATTATCGTTGATCTCTCTCTTGAACAAGGCATCTTTTTCACAGACATGAAACACACTAAAGTTCTACCTCTGTGTAAGAAGGGGATAAAGTCTGACCCTGGGAATTACAGGCCTGTATCTATCCACAGTATAACATCAGAGATCCTGGAGAGAGTTGTACGTGAGCCCATTTATGAATATGTCAACAGGGTCTAATGTCTGATTTTCAGTCGGGTTTTAGAAAAACATACTCCACTGATTCATGTCTACTTTACCTGACTGACTTCATCAGGAAAGAGACTATAGTCCCTGTACCCAAGAACACCAACGTAACCTGCCTAAATGACTACTGACCCCTAGCACTCACGTCTGTAGCCATGAAATGCTTTGAAAGTCTGGTCATGGCTCACATCAATACCATTATCCCAGAAACTCTAAACCCACTCCAATTTGCATACCGCCCCAACAGATCCACAGATGGTGCAATCTCTATTGCACTCCACACTGCCCTTTCCCACCTGGACAAAAGGAACACCTATGTGAGAATGCTATTCATTGACTACAGCTCAGCGTTCAACACCATAGTACCTGTATGGCTTTTTAAAGTTTTATGTGTGCTTGGTCTTTTTTATGGTCGAATTAATCAACTAGACTAAACTGAATGTCAGAACAAAAACCAAGACATGAGGTGGAAGGAATTGTCCGTAGAGCTCTGAGACAGGATTGTGTCGAGACACAGATCTGGGGAAGGTTACCAAAACATTTCTGCAGCATTGAAGGTCCCCAAGAATACAGTGGCCTCCATCATTCTTAAATGGAAGAAGTTTGGAACGACTAAGACTCTTCCCAGAGCTGGCCATATGGCCAAACTGAGCAATCGGGGGAGAAGGGTCTTGGTCAGGGAGGTGACCAAGAACCCGATGGATAATGGTGTTGATGTGAGCCATGACAAGAAAGCTCCAGAAGGACAACCATCTCTGCAGCGCTCCACCAATCAGGCCCTTATGGTAGAGTGACCAGATGGAAGCCACTCCTCAGTAAAAGGCACATGACAGCCCGCTTGGAGTTTGCCAAAACGCACCTAAAGGACTCTCAGACCATGACCACCTGAAAATAGCTGTGCAGCAACGCTCCCCATCCAACCAGTTTTTTCTTTGTCCTTATGGGTTATTGTATGTAGATTGAGGGGGGGAAAACTATTTAATACATTTTAGAGTAAGGCTGTAACGTAACAAAATGTAGAAAAAGACAAGGTGTCTGAATACTTTCTGAAGGCTCTGTACATGGTTGTAGCTTGTAATATCTGAATTCCGTTAAAAAAGGAGAAGTGTATGTGTGTGTGTGTGTTTGTGGTCGTGTAGAGGCCTGCTGTGTTTMATAAATCTCAGAGATTATTGTCCAGACGCTGACAGAGCACCGAAGCCTCTCAGCCAGACAGAGACAGAGAGTTGACTGTAATAGTGGTCTCAGGGTGTTTAACTACAGCGTTTACTACTGTAATATCATCCATTTACACTGGTAATATAATCCCAGAGCCGGCTGGAGAATGATTTCACACCTACCGCTGAAAATCACATTCAGCGGTAAAGACAGAAACAGGAGGAAACATCTTGAAACAGGGGAGTTTATTATCTGAGCTAGTCCAATCAGAATGCTTTGTTTGATTTAATGTTGGACTGTTTTCCAGTTTGTGGCTCATGACGTGACCCTGTTCTACATTCTGACAGACGGGGTGGCTAAATCTGACTAAAATCATTCTGGGAGGTTATACAAATCCTCCCACATTGTGATTTATTACTTTTATCCAGAATATCTCTACTGCTCGCTAGGAGGTATAGTCTGATTCCGAAACACTCCGGGCCAAACTGGCAGGGTAAACACACACACACACACAAAAAAAAAACAAACGACAGAAGAGATACCTGAGACATACTGTAACCAAACACAACCACACTGTAAAACTCCCTGAGAATATACTGTAACCAAACACAACCACACTGTAAAACTCCTGAGATATACTGTAACCAAACACAACCACACTGTAAACTCCCTGAGACATACTGTAACCAAACACAACCACACTGTAAAACTCCCTGAGACATACTGTAACCAAACACAACCACACTGTAAAACTCTAGATATACGGCAGTCTCGTAAACCCGACTCTAGGCAACAAGCAGTGACTAGGGTCTGGTAGATAAGACAAACGCTTTGGTAACTTCAATGCTGAAAACAAACAGTGTTAGCACTTCTTGGGTGGTTCTTCTTCATACAGACAACTCTCCATGAATCACGAAGCAGACATGCCAGAATGTCGCGATTCGAAATCAACGTTTGCAGACTAAAGCTTTGCAGTGGTTTTAGTGAAGGTAGTTGATGCAAACTAACGCTTTGAAATACACTCAATAAAAATAACCTCTGTGATCTCCATCTAGTTACTATTTTGTGTGGGATGTGGGCAAGAAGCGGATGAGGCAGTGTCGTAAGCAGTGATGTACACCGAGTGTACAAAACATGATGAACACCTGCTTCTCCATGACATAGACTGACCAGGTGAATCCAGGTGAAAGTGATGATCCCTTATTGATGTCACCTGTTAAATCCTCTTCAATCAGTGTAGATGAAGGGGAGGAGACAGGTTAAAGAAGGATTTTTAAGCCTTGAGACAATTGAGACATGGATTGTGTACGTGTGCCATTCAGAGGGTGAATGGGCAAGACAAAGGATTTATGTGTGTGGGGGGGGGGGGGGGGTAACTCAATAATAGGAAGGTGTTCTTAATGGTTCCTCTGTGCCAAACGGACGTTCTATTACTTTAGGACATGCATGCTGGAACATTGTGGGAGGCACCTCGTCTGTCTAGGGAGCCGAGATACTGTACCATCAAATGGTACAACTCACAGTCAACTGGACCAGCTCAAAGTCATCAGCCAGCAGCATACAACTCTGCATCTCACTGCTTGCTTGCCTCTGAAGCTAAGCAGGGCCGGTCCTAGTCGGTCCCTGGATGGAAGATCAGGTGCTGCTAGAAGTGGTGTTGGCGGGTCAGTAGCGGGCCGTCTGCCATCTGGTCCAATGCCCCAGGGCTGTGATGGGGACATTACCCTGCATAGGGTTCTGTCTTTCAGATGGTATGTTAAAACAGGTGTCCTAACTCTCTGTGGTCACTATAGATCCCATGGCACTTAGAGTAGGGCTGTTCACCTGGTGTCCTGGCTAAATTCCAATCTGGCCTTCTACCACCATGGCCACCTAATCATCCCCAGGTTCTATTGGCTCATTCCTCTCCCCTGTAACTATTCCCCAGGTTGTTGCTGTAAAAGAGACGAGCCATGTTGTTGATGTGTGTTGTTATTTGTTGTGTTTACGTCTCAATATAAACAGCATCGCTGATGTAATGAGTGTGAGAGACCCAATGAGGCCCACATGTGTATGTAAACAACGATGTGCACTCAGGCATGTACAGTAAGCTCTGTGTCTGATACCATTGACCTGGGTGTCATGTGATGTGTCTGCCTCTGAGCTGTCTCCTGGGAGTACTCTCGCTCTCTCTCTACATATGTGATGTGTGTGTGTGTGTGTTGTGTGTGTGTGTGTGTGTGTGTGTGTGTGTGTGTGTGTGTGTGTGTGTGTTTGTGATTTAGCTAGCGCCCCCAGTTCCAGGTGTGTGTGTGTGTGTGTGTGTGTGTGTGTGTGTGTGTGTGTGTGTGTGTGTGTGTGTGTGTGTGTGTGTGTGTGTGTGTGTGTGTGTGTGTGTGTGTGTGTGTGTTGTGTGTGTGGTGTGTGTGTGTGTGTGTGTGTGTGTGTGTGTGTGGTTGTGTGTGTGTGTGTGAGTGTGTGTGTGTG
>NW_019945646.1:7570-35778 GCF_002910315.2 Salvelinus sp. IW2-2015 | reverse complement strand
TTTAGAAGGATGTAGAGGAGGGAGACAGGGGAGAGAGGGGGTAGAGGAGGGAGACAGGGGAGAGAGGGGGGTAGAGGAGGGGACAGGGGGGTAGAGGAGGGAGACTGGGGAGGGGGGGGTAGAGGAGGGAGACGGGGAGAGAGAGGGGGTAGAAGAGGGAGACGGGGGAGAGAGAGAGGGGGTAGAGGAGGGAGAGCATGGTAGAGGAGGGAGACAGGGGAGAGAGAGGGGTAGAGGAGGGAGAAGATGTAGAGGAGGAGACAGGTGAGAGAGAGGGTGGTGACTGGGGAGAGAGAGAGGGTAGATGAGGAAGACAGGGGAGAGAGAGAGGGGTAGATGAGGGAGACAGGGGTGAGGCAGGGGAGATGTGGGTTTGACAGGGTCAGATTGACTCCACTGTCCCTGTTATCTGCAGCTAAACTGATCACTGTGGACCCAGTGATCTGGAAGGTCAGTCCTCAAACACACACACAGTTCTCCCTGGACTTTCTGCTTGGCTGAAATCTGTTCCTGTTCTGCTGCTGCTCAATCTCACTGGTTCCTACGATACTCATTCACAGAGACCAAATGCTCTCTGGTGTGTGTGTGTGTGTGTGTGTGTGTGTGTGTGTGTGTGTGTGTGTGTGTGTGTGTGTGTGTGTGTGTGGTGTGTGTGTGTGTGTGTTGTGTGTGTGTGTGTGTGTGTGTGTGTGTGTGTGTGTGTGTGTGTGTGTGTGTGTGGCGTGTCCGTGTGCATGTGTTGTCCATTCACTAGTTCTGGCTCCCCAGTGGAGCTCTGCTAAAAGTAGTTCCCTGAGACTCGACCCTAAGTGGTCATGGTTAAACAAGCTAGACCCGGCTTACATTTTCTGACACCACACTTTCACCCACAGCTCTAACCTTCCTGAGACTTGACCCACATGGTCACGGTTAAACACTGAAACCCTGCTGAGGCTGTACTGTAACCAAACACAACCACACTGTAAAATTCCCTGAGACATACTGAACCAAACACAACCACACTGTAAAACTCTCTTAGATATACTGTAACCAAACACAACCACACTGTAAAACTCCCTGAGACATACTGTAACCAAACACAACCACACTGTAAAACTCTCTAGATATACTGTACCAAACACAACCACACTGAAAACTCTCTTAGATATACTGTAACCAAACACAACCACACTGTAAAACTCTCTTAGATATACTGTAACCAAAAACAACCACACTGTAAAACTCTCTTAGATATACTGTAACCAAACATAACCACACTGTAAAACTCTCTTAGATATACTGTAACCAAACACAACCACACTGTAAAACTCTTAGATATACCTAACCAAACACAACCACACTGTAAAACTCCCTGAGACATACTGTAACCAAACACAACCACACTGTAAAACTCCCTGAGACATACTGTAACCAAACACAACCACACTGTAAAACTCCCTGAGATACTGTAACCAAACACACCACACTGTAAAACTCCCTGAGACATACTGTAACCAAACACAACCCACTGTAAAACTCCCTGAGACATACTGTAACCAAACACAACCACATTTTCATTTCAATTCAATATAAGGGGCTTTATTGGCATGCAAAACATATGTTTACATTTCCAWAGCAAGTGAAATAGATAATAAACAAAAGTGAAATAAACAATRAAACATTTACAGTTAACATTACACTCACAAMATTTCAAAAATAATAAAGATATTTCAAATGTCATATTATGTCAATATACAGTATTGTAATGATGTGCAAATAGTTAAAGTACAAAAGGGAAAATAAATAAACATAAATATAGGTTGTATTTACAATGGTGTTYGTTCTTCACTGGTTGGCCTTTTCTTGTGGCAACAGRTCACAAATCTCGCTGATGTGATTGCACACTGGTATTTYACCCAATAGATATGGGAGTTTATCMAAATTGGATCAGTTTTCAAATTCTTTGTGGGTCTGTGTAATCTGAGGGAAATATGTGTCTCTAATATGGTCTAACATTTGTCAGGAAGTGCAGCTCAGTTTCCACCTCATTTTGTGTGCAGTCTACACATAGCCTGTCTTCTCTTGAGAGCCAGGTCTGATTTTGGTGGCCTGAGTCTGTACATAATCAAAGCATTCCTTCATTTTTGGTCTGTCACAGTGGTCAGGTATTCTGCCACTGTGTACTCTCGGTTTAGGGACAAATATCATTCTAGTTTGGTCTGTTTTTGTTCATTCTTTCCAATGTGTCAAGTATTTATCTTTTTGTTTTCTCATGATTTGGTTGGGTCTAATTATGTAGCTGTCCTGGGGCTCTGTGGGGTCTGTTTGTGTTTGTGTTTGTGTTTGTGTTTGTGAAGCCCCAGGACAGCTTGCATAGGTGGGTCTTCTAGAGGTTCAATTCACTGTAGGTGATGGCTTTGTTATGGAAGGTTTGGGAATCGCTTCCTTTTTGGTGGTTGTACAATTTAACAGCTCTTTATTGGATATTCATAATTAGCTGGTATCAGCCTAATTCTCCTCTGCTTGACTTATTTGGTGTTTTACATTGTACACAGAGGATATTTTTGCAGAATTCTGCATGAAGAGCTTCAATTTGGTGTTTGTCCCATTTTGTGAATTCTTGTTTGGTAAGCGAACCCCAGACCTCACAACCATAAAGGGCAATGGGTTATATAACTGATTAAAGTATTTTTTGCCAGATCCTAATTGGTATGTCAAATTTTATGTCTGTTTTTTGGAACACCATTATTTTTGTCTTAATGAGATTTTTCTGTCAGGGCCCAGGTCTAACAGAATCTGTGCAGAACATCTAGGTGCTGCTGTAGGCAGTGRTGGAAAAAGTACCCACTTGTAATATTTGAGTAAAAGTAAAGATACCTTAATAGAAAATGGCTCAAGTAAAAGTGAAGTTCACCCAGTAAAATACCACTTGAGTAAAAGTCTAGGTGCTGCTGTAGGCCCTCCTTGGTTGGGGACAGAAGCACCAGATCATCAGCAAACAGTAGACATTTGACTTCAGATTCTAGTAGGGTGAGGCCGAGTGCTGCAGACTGTTCTAGTGCCCTCGCCAATTCGTTGATATTTATGTTGATGAGGGTGGGGCTTAAGCTGCATCCCTGTCTCACCCCCCAGCCCTGTGGAAAGAAATGTGTGTGTTTGTTGCCAATTTTCCCCACACACTTTTATAATGTTGTATGTTTTTTCCCCCAACACCACTTTCCATCAATTTCCAAATATTGGGGAAGATGCCAGAGCTGAGGATGATGTTAAAGAGTTTAAGTATAGCCAATTAGAATTTGTGGTTAGTATATTTCATCATTTAGGATACCATCAACCCCAAAGGCCTTTTTGGGTTGGAGGATTTGTATTTTGTCCTGTAGTTCATTCAATGCATTTGGAGAATCCAGTGGGTTCTGGTGGTCTTTAATAGTTGATTCTAAGATTTGTTTTTGATCATGTATATATTTTTTGCTGTTTTTTCTTTGTTATCGAGCCAAAAATATTGGAGAAGTGGTTTATCCATAGATCTCTGTTTTGGATAGATAACTCTTTGAGAGTTTTCCAATCTTCACAGAAGTGGTTAGATTCTATGGATTCTTCAGTTACATTGAGCTGATTTGTGACGTGCTGTAACCTTCTTTTTCCGTGGTGTATTTCTGTATTGTTTTAGTGATTCACCATAGTGAAGGTGTAGGCTCAGGTTTTCTGTGTCTATATATTTTAGGTTGGCTAGGTCTCTCAATATATTTCTTAGGTTTTTGCATTCTTCATCAATCCATGTGTCATTGTTGTTAATTCTCTTAGGTTGTCTGCTTGACATTTTTAGATTTGATAGGGAAGCTGAGAGGTCAAATATACTGTTTATGTTTTCTACTGCCAAGTTTACACCTTCACTATTACAGTGAAAGCCTTTGTCCAGGAAATTGTCTGGAAGGGATTTGATTTGTTTTTGCATAATTGTTTTTTGTTAGATTTCCACACTGCTTTCCTTCCATCTATAGCATTTCTGAATATTATTCAGTCCCTTTGGCTTTGATGCCTCGTGGTTGAGCATAGCTCTGTTCAAGTGGAGTGTGATTTTGCTGTGATCTGATAGGGGTGTCAGTGGACTGACTGAAAGGTTCTGAGAGACTCTGGGTTGAGGTCAGTGATAAAGTAGTCTACAGTACTACTGCCAAGAGATGAGCTATAGGTGTACCTACCATAGGAATTCCCTCGAAGCCTACCACTGTCTATGTACATACCCAACGGCCGACAGACCTGCAGGAGTTGACCCGTTGTTGTTGGTTATGTTGTTGTAGTTGTGTCTCGGGGGGCATGTGGGGGAGGGATTACTGTCACCTCCAGGTAGGTGTTTGTCCCCCTGTGTGCYGAGGGTGTCAGGTTCTTGTCCAGTTCTGGCATTTARGTCGCCACAGACTAGTACATAYCCCTGGAAATGATTGATCTCCCCCTCCAGGATGGAGAAGCTGTCATTGTTAAAGTATTTGAGTATTTCTATTGGAGGGAATCTTCTTTGTTGAGATAATTTCCTAATTAATTTCTAGCCAGATGTAAAATGTTTCTGTTTTGACTAATTTAATGGAGTGGGTTAGGTCTGCTCTTTACCAAATTAGCATACCCCATGAGTCTCTTCCCTGTTTCACACCTGGTAGTTTGGTGGATGGGACTACCAGCTCTCTGTAACCTAGAGGGCAACCATTGGGTCCGTCTCCTCTATACCAGGTTTCTTGTAGGATGACAATATCTGTATTACTGATTTCTTTGATGAAGTCTGGGTTCCTGCTCTTTAGGCCAAAGGCAGGTGTCCTCAGACCTTTTATATGCCGGGATGAGATAGTAAAATATTTGTGTTCCTTAGTATCTAGTGTTGTTTTTGTGTAGTTTAGGCCCGGATCATGACAGTGGGACCACAGCAGAGCATGTTGAGCATCTAATACATATGTCTTAGGTCACAGGATGGGGTTTGGGGGGGTGTAATAGTGGGGGTTGGGCCTGTTGCTCTGCTCACGGCCTGGACATATGTCCTGCTGTCATGTTGAGGTACTTGCTGCAGTGGCGGTGGGCATGGGGTGGGCAGAAGGGTCGTAGGTCTGTTAAGAGGGGGCCTATGTARGGTGTGGCCAGGGTTTGCTTGGGGTGGTCTTAGCTGSTTGGGGAGTGGCTGGTGATGCTGTGGTCTRGGTSTAGGTCCTMTTGGMRTRGGTTCTCTCRGTGYAGGTCCTTCAGGAGGGGGCCTTGCAGATCTGGGAGGGTGTCTCGTTGGTCCGGGCGGGTTGTCCGTTGCTCCTGTGTGAGGTGSTKGGRCTACGGTTGAGGGTGACGTCCTTCAGGGTCCTGGCAAAAGTTGGGATTGCTGCCTTGTAGAGGTGGACCTGGTCATAAAGGCTGTCCAAGTCCAGGGTGGAGTGGTGGGCCAGGTAGAGRMACAGTCTCGCGAAATGGTTTGAGGCAGTCTCGCGAAATGCTCGCTGTATGGTGTCAAGGTGAAAGTCTTTCCCCTGTCTCCCTCCTCTACCCCCCTTTTGCTCCCCTGTCTCCCTCCTATCTCCATTACTTCTACCTGAATTCCCCTTTACAGACCCCCGTCCCCTCTCTCCCCTGTTTCTCACCCCTCTCACACCTCTTTACCACTTTCACCTCTCTCAGCTCTCTCAGCTCTCTCAGCTCTCCCTGCCTCCCCTCCCCCCAGCCCTCACTCCTTCCCAGTTTCCACCCAGCCCTCAGTCCATCCCCCTCCAAGACCTCCCCCTCCCTGCCCTACCCCCTCTCCCCTGCCCTCTATAACAGCCTGTGTATCTCCTTAGTCAGTTGGCCGGCTCAGTCAATCCCTTCCCTCCCTGGCCAGCTGACTGACTAACTGTCTGACTGACTGACTAATTTACTGACTGCAGCACTTTGATTGGAGCCAGCAACGGCAGCAACAACAACATGGAGACAAACAGTTTACTAGGCCTCTCCTGCTTTTCCTCTTCTCCTCTTTCTCACTCTCTCCTCTTCTCCTTCCCTTCCTCCTCATTCTGTTCCCTGTCTGTATTTATCCCTGGTGCTAGTCTTTTTCCTTCATTCTCTTTGCTGCTTGCTCACCCTCTGCACACATTCTYTCCCTTAGCAGCCTTCATATTAACCTCATCCACCCACCTCATCCCTCACTCCCTCGTCCAGAAAGAGACACGGACAGGGAGAGGGAATATGCGTATAGAGAGGAGAGTGTGCGTTCTGAGCTTGCTCCAAGGGTCAGGGTTTGGACGATTTATCACCCACTCAGAGAGCAAGAGAGAATTGAACTGAAGAGAGATTAGAGACAGAGAGACAGAGAGAGACAAAGAGATGGGAGAGAGACAGACAGACAGACAGAGATGAGAGAGCGAGACAGGAGAGAGAGAGACAGAGAGGAGAAAGTATGAGATTAAAAAACATTTCTTTCCACAGGGCTGGGGGTGAGACAGGGATCCAGCTTAGCCCCACCCTCTTYAACATATATACGAATTGGCGAAGGCACTAGAACAGTCTGCAGCACCCGGCCTCACCTTACTAGAATCTGAAATCAAAGGTCTACTGTTTGCTGATGATCCAGTGCTTCTGTCCCCAACCAAGGAGCACCTAGATCTTCTGCTCAGATTCTGTCAGATCTGGGCCCTGACAGTAAATCTCAGTAAGAACTAAATAATGGTGTTCCAAAAAGGTCCAGTTGCCCAGGACCACGAATACAACTTCCATCTAGACACCATTGCCCTAGAGCACATAAAAGACTATACGTACCTCGGCCTAAACATCAGCGCCACAGGTAACTTCCACAAAGCTGTGAACTAGCTGGGAGACAAGGCAAGAAGGGCAATCTATGCCCTCAAAAAGAACATAAAATTTGACATACCAATTAGGATCTGGCTATAAATACTTGAATCAGTTATAGAACCCATTGCCCTTTATGGTTGTAAGGTCTGGGGTCCGCACACCAAACAAGAATTCACACAATTGGACAAACACCAAATTGAGATTCTGCGTGCAGAATTCTGCCCAAAAATTCCTCTGTGTACAACGTAAAACACCAAATAATGCATGCAGAGCAGAATTAGGCAGATACCCGATAATTATTATCAAAATCCAGAAAAGAGCCGTTAAATTCTACATCCACCTAAAAGGAAGCGATTCCCAAACCTTCCATAGCAAAGCCATCCCCTACAGAGAGGTGAACCTGTAGAAGAGTCCCCTAATCAAGCTGCAGGACAGCAACAGCAACACAATTAGACCCTACCAAATCATGAGAAAACAAAAAGATAATTATTTGACACATTGGAAAGAATTTACAAAAAAAACTGAGCAAACTAGAATGCTATTTGGCCCTAAAACAGAGAGTACACAGTGGCAGAATACCTGACCACCGTGACTGACCCCAAATTAAGGAAATCTTTGACTATGTACAGACTCAGTGAATATACAGTGGTTCTTCCTTTAAAAGTTATGCTGCGACCAATYGTGGTAGATGGTGGCAGATTGTAGTAAATTGCGTCCTTCTGGTAACATTGGCTGACATTTAACGTGCCATGGAATTCTGTTGCACCCCGTAAGCTGTGTTGCGGTACGCCGCAACTTTTAAATTAAAAAACACTGTAGCCTTTATTTTGAGAAAGGCCGCCGAAGCAGACATGGCTCTCAAGAGAAGACAGGCTATGTGCACACTGCCCACAAAATGAGATGGAAACTGACCTGCACTTCCTTACTAGTGAAGAACAAACACCATTGTAAATACAACCCATATTTATGTTTATTTATTTTCCCTTTTATACTTTAACTATTTTCACATCATTACAACACTGTATATAGATGTGTAATTTGAAATGTCTTTATTATTTTGGAACTTTTGTAAGTGTAATGTGTGCTGTTCATTTTGTATTGTTTATTTCACTGTGGTTTAGTATCTATTTCACTTGCTTCGGCAATGTAAACATATGTTCCCATGCCAATAAAGACCTTAAATTGAAATGGACAGGAGAAAGAAAAGAGAGAGAGGGAGAGGCAAGAGTGGGAGAAGAGAGGGGGAAGAGCGAGAGAGAGAGAGAGACAGAGGGGAGAGAGGAGTGAGAGTGGAGAGAAGAGAGAGAGAGAAGAGAGAGAGAGAAGAGAGAGGAAGAGAGAGAGAGGAGAGAGAGAGAGAGAGGAGAGAGAGAGAGAGAGAGAGAGAGAGAGAGAGAAGGAGAGAGAGGAGAGAGAGAGAAGAGAGAAGTGAGAGGGAGAGAGAGGAGAGAAGAGAGAGAAGAGGATGAGAGTGAGCGAGATGAGACGTTCAGATACAGTGACTTTCACTTTCCTCCCCCCTCTCCTTCCTCTCTTTCCTTCCCCCCTCTCCTTTCTCTTTCCTTCCCCCTCTCCTTCTCTTTTCCTTCCCCCTCTCCTTCTCTTCTTTCCTTCCCCCCTCTCCTTCTCTTCTTTCCTCCCCTCTCTTTTCTTCCCCCTCCTCTCTCTTTCCTTCTCCCCTCTTCCTTCTCTCTTCTCCTTCTCTCTTTCCTTCCCCCTCTCCCTCTCTCTTTCTTCCCCTCCTTCTCTCTCCTCTCTCCCTCTCTCTTCCTTCCCCCTCTCCCCTCTCTTTTCCTTCCCCCTCTTCTCTTTGGTTCCCCCTCTCCTCTCCTTCCTGTCCCCTCTCCTCTCTTTTCTTCCCCCTCTCCTTTCCTTCCCTCCTCTCTCTCTCTCCTCTTCTTCCTCTCCCCCTCTCCCTCTCTCTTTCCTTCCCTCTCCCTCTCTCTTTCCTTCTCCCTCTCTCTCCTCTCTTTCTCCCCCCTCTCCCTCTCTCTTTCCTTCCCCTCCCCTCTCTCTTCATTCTCTATCCTGCCTGCTTCCCTCCCCCTCTCTGTCACTGTGATGAATGGCTAGCAATTGGCTGTGTCTGTGTGTGATGAATGGCTGTAGCTTGGGTTCTGTGTGGACAGGTGGGCCTATAGGGTCTTGGCTGCAGTTGCAGTGTTTAAAGATGACTGGAGAACAGAGGTTTGCTGTCACACACACACACACACACACGTGTGTGTAGACCGTTCCATGTAGAGGAAGGTGCTTCTATGTAAAAGACAGTACATACAGCTAGCTGTAAATGCACTACCACACATAGACACATAGTCCACTTAGTCAACTGTCACACTGTCACACAGTCACATAGACACAGTCACATAGAAACACAATCACATGTCACACAGTCACACAGTCACATAGGCACACAGTCACATAGGCACACAGTCCCATAGACACACAATCACATAAGACACATAGACACACAGATACATAGTCACACAGACACATAGACAACAGTCACATAGACACATAGTCAATAGACACATAGACACATAGACACATAGACACAAGCCACAGCCACAGTCACATAGACACACAGACACACAGACACATAGCAAATAGACAACATAGACACATAGACACACAGTCACACTAGACACACAGAATACACATAGACACACAGACCACAGCAGACACATAGTCAATAGACACATAGACATCACAGCCAGCACCATCACATAGAACAATAGACACATAGACACACAAGTCACATAGTAAATAGACACATAGACACACAGACACATAGACAACATAGACACACAGTTCACAGTAGTCAAATAGACACATAGACACACAGACACATAGTCAGAATAGACACAAAGACACAACAGTCACAATAGACACATAGTCACATAGACCACAGACACACAGAACAGACACATAGTCAAATAGAACAATAGACACTGACACCAGCCACAGCCACAGTACATAGACACACACACAGCCAGACACAACAAGACACATAAGCCCCCCTCCAAATAGACACATAGACCACACAGACCAACCAATGCACATAGACACATAGACACATAGAACACAAAACAGTCACCATAGTCAAAATAGACCACATAGACACACAGACACATAGACACACTAGACACCATAGACACATAGACAACCAGTCACATAGTCAAAATAGACACATGACACACAGACACATAGTCAAATAGACACAAGACACACAGTCACATAGACACATAGTCACATAGAACATAGACAACAGACACACAGACACACAGACACATAGTCAATAGACACATAGACACATGACACACAGCCCCAGCCACAGTCACATAGACACACAGACACAGACACATAGTCAAATAGACACATAGACACATAGACACACAGTCACATAGACACACGAACACTAGACACACAGACACACAGCACACATAGTCAAATAGACACATAGACACACAGCCACACCATCACATAGACACATAGACACATAGACACACAGTCACATAGTCAAATAGACACATAGACACACAGACACACAGTCACATAGACAAATAGACACATAGACACACAGTCACATAGACACATAGCTCCATAGACACATAGACACACAGACACACAGAACACTAGTCAAATAGACACATAGACACACAGACACACAGCCACACAGACACACACAAAAAAAAACATACTGTATATTGATTCACTCAAGAGCCATTAGGAGTGATTATCATCAATTATGTCTTCTGACTGACAAACGTTCAGGAGTGTGTGTGTGTGTGTGTGTGTGTGTGTGCGTGCCTGCGTGTGTGTGTGTGTGTGCGTGCGTGCGTGTGTGTGTGCGTGCGTGCGTGTGTGTGTGAGTCATCCTCTACTCCTCTGGTACAAGTGTCTGAATAGCTTCTCTAAGAAAGGACATCAAATCAAAGAGAGTGAGAGATAGAGAGGAGGAGAGAATATTATCTGTGTCTCTATTTTTTCTCTCTCCCTCTACCTTTCCTCCCTCTGTTTCTACCGCTCTTTCTCATGGGACATGAACTGTACCTGACAGTAACGGTTACCCGGCAACGGTTTCCGTCAGTAACAATAACTGCTGACCTTCTCCTGTGTGATGTGAACTCCAGTGTGTCAGTCGGCATCATACAGCCACACAGTCACTTTAGTGGTAGACATCACTCTGCTTTGCACTAAACTCCAGTTATACTCCCAGGTGTCGCCACAGTCTCTAAACTCCAGTTATACTCCCAGGTGTCGCCACAGTCTCTAAACTCCAGTTATACCAGGTGTGCACAGCTTACTCCGATTATACTCCCAGGTGTATGCCACAAGATCTCTAAACTCCAGTTATACTCCCAGGTGTCGCCACAGTCTCTAAACTCCAGTTATACTCCGGTGTACACAGTCTCTAAACCCAGTTATAACTCCCAGGTGTCGCCACAGTCTCTAAATCCGTTATACTCCACAGGTGTCGCCACAGTCTCTAAACTCCAGTTATACTCCCAGGTGTCGCCACAGTCTCTAAACTCCAGTTATACTCCCAGGTGTGCACAGTCTCATACTCCAGTTATACTCCCAGGTGTCCGCCACAAGTCTCTAAACTCCAGTTATACTCACCAGGTGTCGCCACAGTCTCTAACTCCAGTTTACTCCAGAGTGATCGCCACCAGTCCTAACCCAGTTATACTCAGGTGTCGCCACAAGTCTCTCACTCCAGTTATACTCACCAGTGTCGCCACAGTCTCTAAACTCCAGTTATACCACCCAGGTGTCGCCACAGTCTCTAACTCCAGTTTACTCAGGTGACCATCTCTACTCCAGTTTTACTCCCAGGTGTCGCCGACAGTCTCTAAACTCCAGTTATACTCCCAGGTGTCGCACCAGTCTCTAAGACACTCCAGTTTACTCCAGGTGTCGCCACAGTCTCTATCCAGTTATACTCGCCAGGTAGTGCCAAGTCTCTACCCCAGTTATACCTCCCAGGTGTCGCACAGCCTTAAACCATCAGTTATACTCCAGGTGTCGCCACAGTCTCAAACTCCAGTTATACTCCCAGGTGTCGCACAGTCTCTAAACTCCAGTTATACTCCAGGTGTCGCAAAGTCTCTAAACTCCAGTTATACTCCCAGGTGTCGCCACAGTCTCTAAACTCCAGTTATACTCCCAGGTGTCGCCACAGTCTCTTAAACTGCGCCAGTTATACCTACCAGAGTGTCGCCACAGTCTCTAAACTCCAGTTAAACTCCCAGGTGTCGCCACAGTCTCTAAACTCCAGTTATACTCCCAGGTGTCAGCCACAGATCCTCCTCCAGAGTATACTTCCAGGTGTCGCCACAGTCTCTAAACTCCAGTTTACTCCAGGTGGTCGCCACAGTCTCTAAACTCCAGTTATACTCCCAGGTGTCGCCACAGTCTCTAAACTCCAGTTATACTCCCAGGTGTCGCCACAGTCTCTCTTTTCCCATTTAACTCGGCAAGTCAGTTACGAACAAATTATTATTTATAATGACGGCCTACACCGGCCAAACCCGGACGACGGTGGACCAATTGTGCACCGACCCTTGGGACTCCCAATCACGGCCGGTTGTGATACAGCCTGGATTCGAACCAGGGTGTCTGTAGTGACACCTCTAGCCCTGAGATGCAGTTAGACCGCTGCGCCACTCAGGAGACCTCTCTGTGGGTTGTTGTTGTCGTCTGGGGGTTATCTGATGATCAGAGGACCTACGGGAGCATGTCTGTAGACAGGTGGAGTCTACAGTCTCTGGGTAGATCATAACCGGTGGTTAGAGGTGACTGGGAAGATGTAACACTGTTTATGTGACTGTGAGATGGATATAGGTGTAGCATGTACCAACCTGCTCTGGGATGTTAAACAACTTAAAGAATACACCAACATTACCACTTTCCCATAATGCTAGTTTATATACTGGTGAAGTAGGCTGGAAAAGACATGCTGGTTATATGTACACAGTCTCTTATACATACCAACCCAGTGGGTTGGATGTCTCAGGGGTATATGTGTTCCTGTGTGTGTGACAGGGCGAGAGAGAAGGAGGGAAAGGGGGAAATAGAAGGAGGGGGAGGAAGAGCAGGTGCAGAGGGGAGCAGAGAGCTGTAATCAAAGAGAAGAAAGGATTGAGGGAGGAGTGTGGCGTTTTTCCCAATAGCTTTTTTCTTCTGCTGGCGGTGGCCTGTCCCTGAACGGATGCACTTTAACCTCAGCGCAGTGTAGTGCAGTGTGGGTAAGAAAGCCTAGATGGCAGGAGTTGGCTGGTCATTAAGGCAGCTGTGTTTGTGTGTGGGTCTGAGAGAAATAGAGAGAGAGGGAGAGAGAGAGAGAGAGCGACAGAGAGAGTGACATAGAGAGGGGGGAGAGAGACAGAGACAGTGAGAGAAATAAAGAGAGAGGGATAGAGAGAGAGAGACAGAGACAGCGAGTGACATAGAGAGAGACAGAGAGAGACATAGAGAGGGGGGTGGTGGAGAGAGAGAGTGTGCAGTAAAAATTGGCAAAAACAAATTTCTTTCCACAGGGCCGTTGGGTGAGACAGGGATGCAGCTTGAGCCTCATCCTCTTCAACATATATATCAACAAATTGTCGAGGGCACTAGAACAGTTTGCAGCACCCAGCCTCTACCTACYAGAATCTGAAGTCAAATATCTACTGTTTGCTGAGGATATTTTAATTTAACCAGGCAAGTCAGTTTAAGAACAAATTCTTACTTACAATGGCGGCCTACCCCAGACGACACTGGGCCAATTGTGCGCCACCCTATGTGACTCCCAATCACGGCCAGATGTGATGCAGCCTGGATTCTAATCAGGGACTGCAGTGACACCTCTTGCACTGAGATGCAGTGCCTTACACCGCTACGCCATTCAGGAGCCAGAGTGGTGCTTCTGTCCCAAGCCATGGAGGGCCTATAGCCAGTGGTGTAATGTAGTTAAGTATAAATACTTTAAAGTTTTTTGGGGGTATCTCTACTTTACTTTTAATATTTTTGACTACTTTTACTTTTACTTCACTACATTCCTAAAGAAAACAATGTCCTTTATACTCCATACATTTTCCCTGACCTCCAAAAGTACTTGTTACATTTAGAATGCTTAGCAGGACAGAGCATGGTCCAGTTCACACACTTATCAAGAGGACATCCCTGGTCACCTACTGCCTCTGATCTGGCAGACTCACTAAACAGAGAACATCCCTGCTCATCCCTACTGCCTCTGATCTGGAGGACTCACTAAACAGAGAACATCCCTGCTCATCCCTACTGCCTCTGATCTGGCAGACTCACTAAACACAAATGCTTTGTTTGTTAATGATGTCTGAGTGCTGGAGTGTGCCCCTGGCTATCCGTTAAAAAAAGTGCCTATTGGTTTGCTTAATATACAAGCATTTCGATACATTCGCATTTGCTATCCATGTGTATGTGACCAATACATTTGTTTTGATTTTGATTTAATTAGAAATTATTCATGCTTTTACTTTTGATACTTGAGTAAATTTTTGCAATTCCATTTACTTTTGATACTTAAGCATATTTAAAACCAAATACTTTTAGACTTTTACTCAAGTAATATTTTACTGGGTGATTTTCATTTGAGTCATTTTCTAATAAGGTATCTTTACTTTTACTCAAGTATGACAAATTAGTACTTTTTACACCACTGCCTACAGCAGCACCTAGATCTTCTGCACAGATTCTGTCAGACCTGGGCCCTGACAGTAAAYCTCAGTAAGACAAAAATAATGCTATTCCAAAAAAGGTCCAGTCACCAGGACCACAAATACAAATTCCATCTAGACACCGTTGCCTCAGAGCACACAAACAACTATACATACCTGGGCCTAAACATCAGCGCCACAGGTAACTTCCACAAAGCTGTGAACGAGCTGAGAGACAAGGAAAGAATGGCATTCTATGCTGTCAAAAGGAACWTAAAATTTGACAAACCAATTAGGATCTGGCTAAAAATACTTGAATCAGTTATTGAACCCATTGCCCTTTATGGTCTGGGGTCTGGGGTCCGCTCACCAACCAAGAATTCACAAAATGGGACAAACACCAAATTGAGACTCTGCATGCAGAATTCTGCAATAATATCCTGTGTACAACGTAAAACACCAAATAATGCATGCAAAGCAGAATTAGGCAGATACCAGCTAATTATCGGCAGGTAGCCTGGCGGGTAGGAGCGTTGGGCCAGTAACTGAAAGGTTGCAGGATCAAATCCCTGAGCTGACAAGGTAAAAATCTGATGTTCTGTCCCTGAGCAAGGCAGTTAACCCACTGTTCCCCAGGCACTGATGATGTGGATGTTGATTAAGGCAGCCCTCTCTGATTCAGAGGGGTTAAATGTGGAAGATGCATTCAGTTGTACAACTGACTAGGTATCCCCTACTAGGTAACCCACACTAGGTATCCCCCACTAGGTAACCCCCACTAGGTAACCCCCACTAGGTCACCCCCACTAGGTATCCCCCACTAGGTAACCCCCACTAGGTAACCCCCTGTCCTTTATCAAAATCCAGAACAGAGCCGTTACATTCTACAACCACCTAAAAGGAAGCGAATCCCAAACCTTCCATAACAAAGCCATCCCCTACGGAGAGATGAAGCTGGAGAAGAGTCCCCTAAGCAAGCTGGTCCTGGGGCTCTGCTCACAAACAGACCCCACAGAGCCCCAGGACAGCAACACAATTAGACCCAACCAAATCATGAGAAAACAAAAAGATGATTCTTTCCAATGTGTCAGGTAATTAACAAAAGAACTGAGCAAACTAGAATGCTATTTGGCCCTAAACAGAGAGTACACAGTGGCAGAATACCTGACCACTGTGACTGAAAATTAAGGAATGCTTTGACTATGTGTAACTGGTGTGAAATGGCTAGCTAGTTAGCAGGGTGCGCGCTAATAGCGTTTCAATCGGTGACGTCACTCGCTCTGAGACCTAGAAGTAGCTTTTGTGGAGCGATGGGTAACGATGCTTCAAGGGTGGCTGTTGTCGATGTGTGCAGAGGGTCCCTGGTTCAAGCCCAGGTAGGGGCGAGGAGAGGGACGGAAACTATACTGTTACATTGATGCTGTTGACCCGTGTTACGCACGCCTCTGAGAAGAGGGAACGCAACACCCTGCTGCAACTCAACTCCCCGTGAAGTGAAATAGGTATGGGACTGTAGGTGCGAGAAAGGACGACAAAAGGCAGAATTGACCGCTTACTAGGATTTTATTCCTTTACACGGTAATATGGGGAAAAGGGGCTGGACGGAACCAAACAAAGAAAGTAAATGTCAAATCCCCCCTCTCCTATCTAACCTGCCTACCCACTACTTACCTAACTTAGCACCACCTGGTGCCCTAACCAAAATACAGGGGGTGGTCCGCCCAGGTCTTACCTAGTGTGCCTAGACATTGAATATACTACGGGTATATGTATGCCCGCGGGCCTCTTGCCTAAGCACTTCCTAGGTGCCTTCCCCTTCCCCCCTGGGAACAAATGAAACAGAACATCAAACAATTACTCAAACAAACTAAGAAACCAAGGACATCAAATAAGCTCTATCTGATAATGCAACAAACTAACACAGTACATTCCAAATCGCTTTCTGAAAAACAACCAACACTATATAACCCTCAGCTCCCTGAAAAACAACCAACACAGTTTTCAGCAATTGAATTCTCTATCAGCATTCTCTCTCAGCAAAAATCTCTCTCTGCCATCTCCTCAGCCTGCAATGATCTCAGCCTGCAATGATCTCAGCCTGCAATGATCTCAGCCTGCAATGATCTCAGCCTGCAATGATCTCAGCCTGCAATGATCTCAGCCTGCAATGATCTCTCTTCTGAACAGAAAACTGGCTTATATATATATATATATATTCAGACGAAATGGGTAATTAGAAACAGCTGTGTCTTGACGAGGGGGCGGGGTCAGCTCTCCAATTAGCCATGGAGTCGACCAATCAGCTGCTTGGGGAGAACTAAGGAAGCCATCTCCTGAAACACACACTCAAATACACAAACTACAACACAGAAACTGGGGAACGTAACAACCCGGATCACTGGTTGCTGCGGAAAGGGAGGACGTCAAAAGGGGGTTAGGTGTAACCGATGTGATATGGCTAGCTAGTTAGCGGGGCGCGTGCTAATAGCACTTCAATCGGTGACGTCACTCGCTCTGAGACCTTGAAGTAGTTGTTCCCCTTGTTCCCCTTGTGTTTATTATCTATTTCACTTGCTTTGGCAATGTAAACATATGTTTCCCATGCCAATAAAGCCCTTTGAATTGAGAGAGAGATTGAATTTTACCAAACACACACAGCTGTGGGTCCATTTAAGGACCTTTTTACTCTCCCGCCTCTCCTCTCATCCTCTCTTTTACCCTGCAGGACAGCCCTGTCACTCACAGGAACAGGTGTGAGTGCCGCCGGGAGATGGAGAAATAGAGCGGGGGAAGAGACACTTTCTTTTCCATCCCCTTCTGAGTTCTCCTTGGCAGGGTTCTCCACTCCATGGCACAGCGCCTCTGGTTTTAGGACTCTTCCTCTCCTCTCTTTTTTTTTCTCTCTCTCCTCCTCTCAGTTTGAGTTATAGCAGAGAGGTTGAGGGAGAGGGAGAGGGAGTAGGAGTAGGAGTAGGAGAGGGAGTAGGAGTAGGAGAGGGAGTAGGAGTGGGAGAGGGAGTAGGAGTGGGAGAGGGAGTGAGAGGGAGTGGGAGTGGGAGGGAGTGGGAGTCGGAGAGGGAGCGGGAGCTGAATGAAGTCTGTCTGCCTATTCACTCTTCATCACCTATCATTTATTCCTTTAACGCCAACACAAAGCTTTAATCCATACCACTATCACTGATCATCATAATCACAATCAGCCTTTTATTTATAAACCATATCTTCTAAAGCCACGGCCCCAATTATCCTACAATCTATCTGGTTATTAAATGACAAAATAGAAAATCTATGCTCCAACCTCTTCCTGTGCCAGGGTGCATCGATCCCCTATTCAGGCGGCCATCTTAAATGAGTGACTAATAAGAGCTGATATCTTGTTGTAAAACACGCCAATCTGGGCCTGCTTATCGTTTCAGACAACAGCTCCACTGCATGGGATGGATTGAGTGATGGATTGACGGGTGGATGGATTGAGGGATGGATGGACGGGTGGATGGATGAATGGGTGGATGGATGAATGGGTGGATGGATGAATGGGTGGATGGATGGACGGGTGGATGGATGGATGGGTGGATTGATTTATATAATGTTTATGTACACAAATGTTGCCTTCTCATATTTCCCTGATCGTATATCCCTTAATTGGATATTTTCTTTCTGTATGGCAGCCATACAGGAAAGGGAGAGMGACAGGAGAAGAGAGAAAGGGAGAGAGAGAAAGGGGATGGGGAAGTAGAGAGAGAAGGAGAAAGAGAAAGTAAGGAAGAAGGAAAGGGGGTAGAGTGAGGGAGAGAGGGAGGAGATGGAGAAAGAGTGACAGAGAAATGGTAAGGAAGGAGATAAAGAGAGAGAGAGAGAGAGAGGGAAAGAGAGAGAGGGGTTGAGACTGTAACAGTCTCTGTGGGACCGTTCTCCTGCAGTGGTTTTTCTGTGGTGATGATGCACCATACTGTTCCTTCTCTCCCCTCGTTAATATTTTAAGAAAGAAGCTAAGTAGACAATTTATTATGACACCTATCTCTGGCACCTCTCCACAGGAAATATAGCCTAGATCAGAGAGAGAGAGAGCGAGAGMGAGAGGGAGAAAGACGAGGAGAGAGAGAGAGACGTTTGACTTTTAGTCTTTCTTTAATGAAACATTTTCATTTCATTAAAACCTCCCCACCCTCTCACCCTCTTAAAACAAAACACCAAAATATCTCCTGTACTGCAGTACTGCATACATGTACCATACTCACCTTGCCCACTCACCTTGCCCTCTACACCACAATACAAAACACCACTTCTACAACCATATATCTAACCCATCTTCCCCAGCTGTACAGACAGCCCCCCCAACACACCATATCTCCTAAAACATCTCCACACTTTTTATCATTTTAGAGAACTCAAATTCCACACTAAGACGCACAGAGACCATCCCATTAAATAATAGTAAAGGATCTGTTATCCTCCTGTTAGGCTCCTGATGTTCCTTACCTTAATGCAGAGGATGTAGAGGGCTTTACTTCCCACCCCCTCAATATCCCCCAGGCTCGGAGTGTTAAAATCTAACAAGTCCTCCAGACTCCCTTGCCAGTAGCCAGTCTCTGTCGTCACCTGCAGTTGGGGAAACATTGATGGCCCCTCCCCCTTGGCCGCTCAAACACCCCCCTTACCGGCTCAGACAGTGCCTCCAGCAGCCTAAGATACGTTATTCCTGTTTGTTGTGCAAGGACTTCCGGGGTTTTCCACCCCTCACAGGTCACCCAGCCTTAGTAAACCCACTGCCATCAGTCACCTCTGCAGGGTGGCCGACTGAACCGATCTCGAAGGGATGGCTGTGTTGAGGAAGATAGGCTCCTCCCACACCACAGCCCAGGCTCCACACCCCCTTCTCGTGCGGGCCTTAATACAGTGGGGAGAACAAGTATTTGATACACTGCCGATTTTGCAGGTTTTCCTACTTACAAAGCATGTAGAGGTCTGTAATTTTTATCATAGGTACACTTCAACTGTGAGAGACGGAATCTAAAACAAAAATCCAGAAAATCACATTGTATGATTTTTAAGTAATTCATTTGCATTTTATATCCTGCCCATCCCTGAGCATCACAGAAACGTCATCAGCATTCGCTGACACTGCTATGCCTGTCAACACACCCATACCTGTCCAGCACACTCCCTGCAGTCTCCTGCGTAGCAGGCACAAAAAAGGCTCAATGGCTAGTGTATATAACTGCCCCRATAGAGGGCATCCTTGTCTAATGCCCCGCCTCACCCAGACTGGCCTACTGAGCCCCCCTCCCACCTTAACCATACATGACGCTCCAGCATACAACATCCTCACACAGGCCAAAAGCATTTCCCCAAACCCAAACGTCACATTAAACAGATACTCATGGTCCACTCTATCAAAAGCCTTCTCTTGATCTAGAGGGACCAGTCCAAAGTTCATATTAGAACCTCTCAACAAGTCCAACATGTCCCTGATTAAGAACAAGTTGTCCGTGATTGAGCGTCCCGGTACACAATATGTCTGTTCCTTGTGTACTATAGAGTCCAGATGGGTATTCAGTCTGTTAGAGAGGGCCTTGGCAAATGTATTGTAGAGAGCACAGGCCTCCAGTTCTTAAGTTTACACAAGTCCCCTTTTTTGGGCAGGAGAGTCAGAGCTGCCCGACGGAAGCTCATCTGCAACTCTCCTACCCCGACTCATTCATGCAACATGCAAAATAAGTCCAGTCCAATTTTTCGCAGAATGTTTTATAAAACTCCCGGTGCAAGGCTGGGGGACATCTGGGTTACGGCCTCTGCCAGTTCATGGGACAACAGAAGAACGTCCATTTCATCCCTCTGTGCCAGAGAGAGCTTAGGGAGTTCTGCAAACAAAATCTGAGCATACATAGGATCACACAGTTCTGCCCTATACAACTCAGTATAAAACTCCACAGTCCGCATCTCCCCCACCACACGCCCATCAGACAACTGTAGACAATGCATATCCTTGGCTTTACCGCTCTGTCTTTCCAAACCAAAGAAGGAGGACCTGGGAGCTTCCATCTCCTTGAGTATGGAGAACCTAGCTCTTAMAAGTGCTCCCTTTGCTTTAACCTGGAAAAACTGCCCAGGTCCCTACGTAACTTAGTTAAATTAGCCTGGAGGCCTACAGTGGCTTGCAAAAGTATTCACCTCCTTGACATTTTCCCTATTTTGTTACCTTAATTAAAATGAACTTCATTTGAGTTACACAAAATACCTAGCACTTTGAAAATGTAAAATATGTTTTATTGTTAAGCAATGGCTTTTTTCTGGCCACTCTTCTGTACGGATTAAAGTGCTTCTATGGACAAATACTCCAATCTCCGCTGTGGAGCTTTGCAGCTCGTTCAGGGTTGTTTGGTCTCTTTGTTGCCTTTCTGATTAATGCCCTCCTTGCCTGGTCCGTGAGTTTTGGTGGGCGGCTCTCTCTTGGCAGGTTTGTTGTGGTGCCATATTCTTTCCATTTTTTAATAATGGATTTAATGGTGCTCCGTGGGATGTTCAAAGTTTCAGATTTTTTTTTATAACCCAACCCTGATCTGTGCTTCCCCACAACTTTATCCCTGACATGTTTGGAGAGCTCCTTGGTCTTGTCATGACGTTGGCTTGATGGGGGAGGTTTATGACCCCCATAAATACCTCCCCCCCCCCGTTTCTCTCTCTCTACTCTATAGAGTTGACTCTTGAAAAAGCCCTTTGTTAACATCGAGATTCTGGGGACATCAAAAGGTGGGAAACGGAACCATATTTCGTTAATCCAACCAGTTGAAAATATGCGTTGGTACTTAATGAATATGATGTCAGATCAGTTGACGTCAGACATTATTACTGATGATATAACATAAACTGTATCTTGGAAAGTCTACACATTGTAGTTATCAGATTCCCATGGAATTGTTGTGCAGTTTACATTTTAAAATATGAAACTATTTGTGAAAAGATTAAATGTAATTATAGCTTCTTAACCTCTCTAGGGTACGTGGGACGTTAGCGTCCCACCTCATCAACAGCCAGTGATACTGCAGGGCGCCAAATTCAAAACAACAGAAATCCAATAATTTAAATTCCTCAAACATACAAGTATTTTACACCATTTTAAAGCTACACTTGTTGTAAATCCAGCCAAAGTGTCCGATTTCAAAAAGGTTTTACGACGAAAGCACACCAAACCATTATGTAAGGTATGAGCCAAGTCACAGAAATAGACAGCCATTTTTCCAGCTAAAGAGAGCATTAACAAAAAGCAGAAATAGAGATAAAATGAATCACTAACCTTTGATAATCTTCATCAGATGACACTCATAGGACTTCATGTTACACAATACATGTATTTTATGTTCGGTAAAGTTCATATTTATATCCAAAAATCGGAGTTTAGGCAAGACGCTACTGTATCACTTGGCAAAAAGCCTGAGAAAATGCATAGCGYCACATTAAAATRAATGACTATGAAAATTACTATAAAATCAAACWTTCATTAWATCACACATGAAAKATATMAAATTAAAGCTACACTGGYTGTGAATCCAGCCAACATGTCAGAATTCAAATAGGCTTTTCAGCGAAAGCATACRATGCTATTATCTGAGCATAGCACCATTGTAAACAAAAGAGAGGAAACATTTCAACCCTGCAGGAGCGACACAAAACGCAGAATAAAAATATAATTCATGCCTTACCTTTGACGAGCTTCTGTTGTTGGCACTCCAATATGTCCCATAAACATCACAAATGGTCCTTTTGTTCGATTAATTCCGTCGATATATGTCCAAAATGTCCATTTATTTGGCGCGTTTGATCCAGAAAAACACCGGTTCCAACTTGCTCATACATGACGACAAAATATATCAAAGGTAACTGTTAACTTTGCCAAAAAATGTCAAACTACTTATGTAATACAACTTTAGGTATTTTTTAACGTTAATAATCGATAAAATTGAAGACGGAATGATATGTGTTCAATACAGGATTAAAACGATATGTAGCATGCCTTCTGTTTGATTGAAACGCATGTCTAGGACACCAGGAGTGCCTCGACTTCAAGATGGCCGTATTTCTTCATTACACAAAGGAATAACCTCAACCTATTTCTCACGACTGTTGACATCCAGTGGAAGCCGTAGGAACTGCAAGCAAGTTGCTTAAAAATCTGGTTTCCCAATGAAACTCATTGTAAAGACAGTGACCTAAAAAAAAAAAAATCTGAATGGTTTGTCCTCGGGGTTTCGCCTGCTAAATAAGTTCTGTTATACTCACAGACATGATTCAAACAGTTTTAGAAACTTCAGAGTGTTTTCTATCCAAATCTACTAATAATATGCATATCTTATCTCCTGGCGATGAGTAACTGGCAGTTGAATTTGGGTATGTTTTTCATCCAAACGTGAAAATGCTGCCCCCTACCCTAGAGAAATTTAATGAGAGAACAGTTTGTCATAACACTACTCTGCTCACTCAGAGGCCCTGCCCAAGTGAACAGACATGGGTTGTAAACTATGAAACACGCCCTTCTTTCACCACTATATAAACCCGTTGACGAAAATGTAACTTTCTGTTCCAAGGACGTGCGGACTGGCATTCCCCACGTTGAAATGATAAAGACCACCTACAGAACTAAGCCAACATCAGCAAGAACCTAACAAAATTGGCATAGAATTTCAATGTGAAGGTGACGACCTACATGCCGGAAGGATGAATTTCGACTATACCAGCCAGAATATAGCATGAGCTTAAAGTATGGCAACTTGGTATGAACTTTGAACTCTTATTCACTAATGAAGTTCTAGTCCCTCCACCCGCTAAATGTGGGCTAGGAGAGGACGGACAGAATATCCATTCTACCACGCTCAAGTTCACCACTAGACAGTCTTCAGAGGACCAGGGATCCATGCTGGACCACCCGGTCTCCCATCTACGAACAATCTACCTCAGAGTAAATATTTTATTGCATTCTCTTTTTTCAAATGGGCGGTAATTTTGAATGCATAAGTTAGTGTATTTATGATAGCATAGCTTCTCCCTTTGTTACTCAGTCTTCCCGCTCTTTCACTCAAACCCTGCCCCCTTCTCTTTCTGTAACCAGCTGTCATATCTGTTCCGTCCTCTAGGGATGTTTTCCTTTATGACATAATTTGTAATCACGGTATGGTTCATTCTGTGTATATGTAATTCTGTGTGTATATTTAGGTATTTAGTAAATAAATAATTAAACCAAATTGTAACGCTCGTCCTCCTCCTTGTCTGAAGAGGAGCATGGATCGGACCAAAACGCAGCGTGGTTTGAATACATACTTGTTTTATTAAAGACAGAYGAACACGAAAAAACACTTGATAAACTACAAAACAATAAACGACGTTAACAGACCTGAACTTGAGAACATAAAACATGAACGCACGAACAGGAAGGAACACACGAATGAATGAACGAAACGAACGAAAACAGTCCCATGTGGCACAAACACTGACACAGGAACAATCACCCACAAACAAACAGTGAGAACAGCCTACCTTAATATGGTTCTCAATCAGAGGAAACGTAAAWCACCTGCCCCTGATTGAGAACCATATCAGGCTAGTTGAATGAACCCAACATAGAAACACATAACATAGAATGCCCACCCAGCTCACGTCCTGACCAACTAAACAAGACTAAACAAAGGAAATAAGGTCAGGAACGTGACACAAATGTTGTATTGCTGATTCAATTTTTTTGCCAGGGTTCGTGAAGATAACCAATAATTTATAACTTTCAGATGAGACTAAATAATACGACGATTAAATATTGACTGCTATTGATGTAAAAGATTACTAGGTCTTTAAGAGTTTATTCTGAAGATAACAGCTCTATAAACATTATTTCGTGGTGCCCCGACTTTCTAGTTAATTATTTACCTGATTAGCTTAATCCGCGGATCCGGCCATGGAGCCGGGCTGAACGCCGTGCCTGGACTGAGCACCGGCGCAGAGGAAGGCTCCGGCCATGGAGCGGGACTGGACGCCGTGCCTGGACTGGGCACCGGCGCAGAGGAAGCTCCTGGCCATGGGAGCGGGACTGGAAGCCGTGCCTGGACTGGGCACCGGCGCAGAAGAAGGCTCCTGCCATGAAGCGGGACTGGACGCCGTGCCTGGACTGGGCACCGGCGCAGAAGAAGGCTCCGGACCGTGAACCGTCGCTGGAGTCTCCGGACCGTGAACCGTCGCTGGAAGCTCCGGACCGTGAACCGTCGCTAGAAGCTCCGGACCGGGAACCGTCGCTGGAAGCTCTGGCCTGTGAACCGTCGCTGGAGGTTCCGGGCTGTAGATTGTCACTGGAGTCTCCGGACAATACACACACACTGGTGGACGAGTGCGGGGAGCCGGCACAGGATGTACCGGGCTGGGGAGGTGCACTGGAGGACTGGTGCGTGGAGCCGGCACAGGTTGCACCGGACTGATGACACACTCTTCAGGGCGAGTGCGGGGAGCCGGCACAGGACGTACCAGGCTGGAAAGGCGCACGGGAGGCCTGGTGCGTGGAGCCGGCACAGGTTTCTCCGGACTGATGACACGCTCCTCAAAACACCTGCGCTGCTGCATACTCCTAGCCAACATCTCTCTCCGATATCCCTCCTCAAACTGCTCCATCTGCTCCCAGACGGTCTCTGGCTCTCTCCTCGGCTTGGCTGACCGCCCCTTCTGCCCCCCCCCCCCCAAAAGAATCTTGGGGTTGCCCTTGGGCTGACTGTGGCCGCGGACCCCAGCGTCGTCGCTGTCCTCTTTTACTCCTCGGCGACTCCCGCCAAGGAAGGGTCTCGCATCCACCTAGTATCTCTTCCCATGACCAACTCTCCTTCACTTCCTGGGCACGCTGCGTGGTCCTGAATTGGTGGGATATTCTGTCACGACCGTCGTATGAATAATTGGACCAAGGCGAAGCGAGTAGAGTTCCACATTTTATTGATAGTGAAACTTCCAAAACAACAAAGATATAACGATCGTGAAGTACGTAGCGCACATAGGCACTCATACAAAACAATATCCCACATAGCAGGTGGGAAAAAGGACACACTAAGTATGATCCCCAATTAGAGGTAACGAATATCAGCTGACTCCAATTGGGAACCATACACACACACACCAACATAGAAATATAATACCTAGAAACGCCCCTAGTCACGACCTGACCTAAAACACCATGGAGAACCCCGAGGGCTCTCTATGGTCAGGGCGTGACAGTGAATACATATGCACGCACCACTTTTCTGTTAGAGTTTTTTTTGGAAACAAGTTATTTTTCTCATTTCACTTCACCAATTTGGACTATTTTGTGTATGTCCATTACATGAAATCCAAATAAAAATCCATTTAAATTACAGGTTGTATTGCAATAAATTAGGAAAAACGCAAAGGGGATGAATACTTTTGCAAAGCACTGTACGTTGCCTTGCCCCACCATCTCGACCTCCAACTCACTAATACTACGCTTGAGTTCCCCCAATACCCTCCTAGCCTCTGGGGATGAGAGATCTGTATACTGTTGCCAGAAAAGACAAATTTGTACTTTCCCCCCATCCCACCATTGACTCAGACTCATACTCCTCTCTTTGCTGCCTCCATCTTTTCCAAAGAATCTGGAAACCTGAGCAAAAAGTGGCATCTTGCAAGAGCTTTACATTAAACTTCCAATAGGATGCCTGCCGAGGCCCTGGTGAGGCCCTGGTGAAATAGACAGCCAAGCCATGGTTATGTGATGATCCGTAAACCCCACCGGGAGAATGGTAGCGCCCAGCAGCCTATTGCTCTGATTCCTGGACATGTATAAATGATCAAGTCAGGCTGCACTCACCCTAGCCCCAAAGACCTACACCCACGTTTACTGTCTTGTGTCATTATATCTAGTTCTCCAAACATCTACTAGCTCAAACTGATTAATGATGTCCCTGACTGACCCTGAATGAGGCTCCTCCCCATATCTGTCTTTCGTAAAATCCATTGTACATTTCCAGTCCCTGCCGACCACCAGCGTCTCCTCAGGCGCTACCTGTGAGAGTTCCTGTCTAAGACACCCAAATTGAACCCCACTCTCTCTCCCTGTGTTAGGCGCATACACATTTCTGAAGTTAAAACCCATGTTGTTCATGTCTGTTTTTACGACAAGCAGCAAATTTTTACAGACAGACCTGGTACAAAAAGGACTGCCACTAAAATTTATGCCATGGCTCAAAACACTTACCCCTTTCCACCAAATCCCCCAATCGACTTCATTCACCACATCACTATGCGTCTCCCGCAGAAACAACACCTGTACTTTTTGGGGTTTTACATATTCACCCAACACACTCCTCTTTCCCGCATCTCTGGCGCCATTTATATTGAGCGAGCCGACCCAAAGAGTCTCCATAAGAAGTGGGAGAAAAGCCAGCAAAGAAAGAGACCAATAGCAAAGCTCAAAAAGCCCCAGTGCCAGAAAGGAACTATACATCTAAACAGTGTCTGAAGGTAGGCCTTTACCCACTGTTGTGACCCACTTCCAACCTAAACCGTTTCCTGGGTGAGAGGACACCATGCCCCCCATTTTTCATTGCATGTTGTACTGATCTCACAAACTTTCTTGGATTGGGAAAAAAAGCCTAAAGATGAACTTATTTCCCCTTGGTCTCATTCAGGAACCTTGTCAGTTCCCTCACCCTCACTTTAACCCCTCTGCTTGACTGGCTGTCAGCTCTGGACCCATTGAGGAGGAGTCTGAAAAAAAGGCCTCATCATCCTCTTCCTCAGACTCACCTTCCTCCTCCTCATCTCCATCTCCCATCCTGATCACCTGCCCTTCCTCTTTGATCAGGGCCTCCCCTCCTAGCACCAGGCAAATATTCCTTGGTGCCTTTGACCACCCCAGCCTCTCCCCTCCCACCTTCTTTCTTATCCCCCTTATTCCTTTTCCGCTTGACACCCTCCACCTCCCCCCTAGTCTGACACTTCCCCACTATACTCTCCTCATCCACTAGCATAACCTGACGAGACCCAGCCTCATCTACACCAGCATCCATAACATGACTAGACCTAGCCTCATCTACACCATCATCTTTAGCCTGGCTAGGTCCAGCCTCATCTACACCACCGTCTGTAGCCTGACTAGGTCCAGTTTCTGATGCCTGCGTCTCATTGCCCCCTGCACGTTCACCTCGATTTCCCCAACTGGCACTTGTACCCTCACCTTGTCTACGGCCTTTATGTGGGCATAGAAAGCTCTTATGCCCCAAATCCCCACACTCAAAACACAGTAGACTGTGCTGGAAAACCCTGCGTAGAGCCCCTCCCCATGCTCACTTTAAAATACACRTTTAGCTGTTGCTCATTGTTATTCAGAAACATGAACATTTGCCTCTGGAACGCAACATGCTTAACGGCATCTGCCTGAAAACCTGGCAACAGTCCAAACCTGATAGCAAACTTACCAAACCRACTCACTTCTTTCTGGATTTGATCATGCGTAAGAAATGGAGGCAAATTAGCGATTACCACTCTAGTCGAAGGACTCGACAGGGGAGAAATCGGCATCAACACATTCCTTACAAATATTCCTCTAGCAATCAGCCTACCCACCAAATTCCCTCTTTTCGTGAACACAACCACAGCTTTGTTCATTCTAGATGCAGAATGTATAAAACCAGCTCCTACCTGTTCGCCAGCCGCCTCTCAACTACACACGGCCTCTCAACTACCAAACACTCCCAGCATGCACTGCAAGAGACAGAGAGA
>NW_019945646.1:0-6302 GCF_002910315.2 Salvelinus sp. IW2-2015 | reverse complement strand
TTCAATCCAAATCACAATTCCATACCTAAAACCCACCTGAACCCACTATTACTACCAAGAACTATMATTAAAAAACTTCTAACAAACCTAAACCTGCAGAAGAAACACAGCGGAACCTGGAAATACCATCCAACACAAAACTGAGTGAGTAATATGCAGTCTGAACCTACTTCCAAAGCCAGAAAGTTAAAGACAATGATCTCGAGGTTATTTTGTTATATACTGTAAAGCTAAGCAAACAAGTATACTAAGCTACCAAGCTGCTAGGACAGAACAGACCTGGCAGCACCTTCAATTAACACTGAAGTGTGAAGTCAGATGTGTGAAAACTCTTGAGCCCAACAATGGCAGAAGAGTTTTACAGCCCCCCCCATCCCCCCCATCCCAAATGCAGAGGCCTTTAAAGCCCCAATTAGGCTTATCCCTGTCCAGAGGTCATTAMAATACAGTACCCCATGGATATTCAAAATAACACTGCAAGGAACAAGTACAAAAAAAAGCTCCTCAAGGACAATCCAGAGACACTATTTGTTGACTGCTACAAAGAGGGGTAACTTAATTTTCCACACAGACCATCCCCTGGCATGGCACATGGCTATAAGAGCACACTACCCCTATGTCAAGAGAGAGGGTATTGGCCCAGSGTGGAAACTCAGAATAMTAGACAGCGAGGAAATTGAAACAACCTCTTTCAATGTAATACAAGTGATGGTGCAGGGCATCCTCATGCAGTTCCAGGAGGACTTTTATGGGATCAAAGAGAGAAGACAGCAGGAAAAGCTCTCCCCTCCCCCATCCTGAGTGAGAACTGTCTGGCAGACGAGGACAATCACCACCCCAGCACTGAACACACCCAGGTCCCACAACTGCAGTGCTCCTAGATCATTGAGAGGGATAAATTCACAGAGATGAAGAGAGACATGGTGGAGCTCAGAGATCTAGTCCACACAATCCAGACAGAACAAATCCACAAGACAGACCAGCACAACAACACCCCCCCCCCCCCCAACCCGCCAAGAACCCCGTAGCAGGAAGACGGTGGAGATGCGACGGCTGTCTGAGAGAGCTGCTGCTCTACGGACTTGAGGTCTGAGAGAACTTAGAGAAGGCACACATGGCACTGAAGGACGAAGTCAGAATCGCTTGAGTGTCCCGTGACAGAGAGCAGGACACTGCGCCCCAGACAAGGGCAGGACGAACAGCCGCACCTCAGACCGCGACCCACAACGTTCAAAAAACCACAATGGGAAGCCGACACCACGAAGACCCCAAACCCAGACAGACCCACACCCTCCATAACAGCCCTCCGTCAGCTCTCACGTAGCCCTCCTGACAACCCCCCCCACATCCACCAGACACACAAAAAGCCAGAGATTGTGCTCCTCATTGAATCAAGTGGCCACATAACATGTCAAGAAAATAAACTTCTTCCCCCAACACAAAATGCGCTAAACTCTGGCTGCCCAACACTAGGCGCATGCCCTGTAGCTGTTTGCAGAGGACGAGGTCCACTCTATAAAGCAGCGATCCAACTTTTTTCATGACCCTGAGGACGTCACTCTCAACCCCAGCAGCACCTCACACAGAGAGCCACAAGCAACGGACACCCCACCCAAACTAGCGAGACACGCTCCCAGACCTGCAAGACCCCCTCCTGAGGACCTGCACTGAGAGAACTACGCAAGAGGACCTACACCCAGACCACAGCATCACAGCACTCCCCAACCAACTGACCATCCCAAGCAAACCTGGCCACACCCTAAATAATCCCCTCTTAACAGACCTACGACCCTTCTGCCCACCCCATGCCCACCGCCACTGCAGCAAGTACCTCAACATGACAGCAGGACATATGTCCAGGCCGTGAGCAGGGCAACAGGCCCAACCCCCATTATTACACCCTCTCTATCCCCATCCTGTGACCTAACAGGTAGGTATCAGATGCTCAACATGCTCTGCTCACACAAACTGTGATGGTCTGGGCCTAAACCACACAGAAACAAAACTAGACACTATGGGTCACAAAGCCTTTACTATCTCTTCACGGGTAGGGGAAGGAGCTTCCCTGCTGGCAGTATTCTGTAAAGTAGACGCTGGGAGTTGAGAAACAAGGGCAGGTGGTGAGTTCAATTATAAATGGAACATGGCCCAATACAAGAAACACGAGTAGCTTACAGACATGAAACACATAGTCAATACTGCCTTGGGAATGAACCTAAAGGAGAGCCAGATAAAGGGAAGGTAATGAGTGAGTTAATGGTGTCCAGGTGTGCGTATGATGAATGCCAGGTGCGTCTAATGATGGTTGCCAGGACCGGTGGTTAGTAAACCGGCGACATCGAACACCGTAGGGGAGGAGCGTGAGTAGACCTGACAACTGTAGACTAGTTTATCACTGACCTCAACCCAGAGTCTCTCAGAGCGTTCACAGTCAGTCCAGTGACACCCCTATCAGATCACAGCAAAATCACACTCTACTTGAACAGAGCTATGCTCAATCATGAGGCATCAAAGCCAAAGGAACTGAATAATATTAAGAAATGCTAYAGATGGAAGAAAAATAGAGCAACAACAAATTAAATCCCTTCCAGACAATTTCCTGGACAAAGGGTTTCACTGTCATAGTGAAGGTGTAAACTTGGCAGTAGAAAACCTAAGCAGTATATTTCACCTCTCAGCTTCACTATCAAATCTAAAAATGTCAAGCAGACAACCTAAGAAAATTAACAATGACAAATGGATTGATGAAGAATGCAAAAACCTAAGAAATATATTGAGAGACCTATCCAACCAAAAATATATAGACACAGAAAACCTGAGCCTACGCTTTCACTATGGTGAATCACTAAAACAATACAGAAATACACTACGGAAAAAGAAGGTTACAGCATGTCACAAATCAGCTCAATGTAACTGAAGAATCCATAGAATCACTTCTGGGAAGATTGGAAAACTCTCAAAGAGTTATCTATCCAAAACAGAGATGTGTGGATAAACCACTTCTCCAATATTTTTGGCTCGATAACAAAGAACAAACAGCAAAAATATATACATGATCAAATACAAACCTTAGAATCAACTATTAAAGACTACCAGAACCCACTGGATTCTCCAATTACACTGAAAGAACTACAGGACAAAATATTAACCCTCCAACCAAAAAATGCCAGTGGGGTTGATGGTATCCTAAATGAAATTATAAAATATACAGACCACAAATTCCTATTGGAATTGGAAAAAACAGAGCAAACTAGAATGCTATTTGGCCCTAAACAGGGAGTACACAGGGGCAGAATACCTGACCACTGTGACTGACCTAAAAGGCAGACCTGGCTCTCAAGAGAAGACAGGCTATGTGCACACTGCCCACAAAATGAGGTGGAAACTGAGCTGCACTTCCTCATGCCAAATGTAAGACCATATTAGAGACACATATTTCCCTCAGACTACACAGACCCACAAACAATTGGAAAACAAATCTGATTTTGATAAACTCCAATATCTACTGGGTGAAATACCACGGTGTGCCATCACATCAGCAAGATGTGTGACCTGTTGCCACAAGAAAAGGGCAACCAGTGAAGAACAAACACCATTGTAAATACAACCAATATTTCTGTTAATATATTTTCCCTTTTGTACTTTTAACTGTTTGCACATCCTTACAACACTGTATATTGACATAATATTACTTGCGTTAGCAATGATAAATTCATATGAATTGAAAGTGAAATTGAGAAGAGAGAAGAGAGAGGAGAAAGGAGAGAGAGAGAGAGAGAGAGAAGAGAGAGAGAGACAAATGGGATGACAAAGGAGCAGCGAGATGGAGCAGAGAGAGGAAATGGGATACAGAGAGAGCTATGATGAGATGTGGAGAGAGTGAGAGAAAGAGAGCACCGAGCGCTGTGCGATGTTGGGTAATGGTTGTAGATGCTGTGTATGTAGCGGTAGCTGTGGCTGAGCTCCCTGTGGAGGGTTTAACATATCTGCTGCTGAGGCACTCTGTAGGGATGGGCTTTTAAACCACACATATGCTGTGAAATGTTGTTCATCTTTATTGTATTAACAAAGTTAGTGGTATCATAGTGGTCAGGTTGCTGAAGAGATGGTGTAAATATAACAGTAGGAGGCTAGACAGAGAGGCAGACAGACAGAGAGAGATAGATCGGGATTTGTGACCTGTTACCACAAGAAAAGGTCAACCAGTGAAGAACAAACACCCTTGTAAATACAACCCATATTTATGCTTATTTATTTTCCCTTTTGTACCTTAACCATTTGCACATTGTTACAACACTGTATATATATACATAATATGACATTTGAAATGTCTTTATTATTTTGGAACTTCTATGAATGTAATGTTACTGTTCATTTTTATTGTTTATTTCACTTTGTTTATTATCTACTTCACTTTCTTTGGCAATGTTAACATATGTTTCACATGCAAATAAAGCCCCTTGAATTGAATTGAATTGGTGGATGAATGAGAAAGGAGCAATAGAGAGATGGAGAAAGCAATATAATTACACATTTCAAATTGCTTCCAGTTCTCTTCAATAGCTGTGTGTTCACCGGGAGCCAAGGTGAACTCTGTCAAGGCGTCTGCATACTAGGTTGGGTTTGCTCCTATCAGAACTCAGCTACGCATACTCCCTTTAAAAGACCTTCGCTAGACACGAGATAAAAGCGGTAATAGTACTGTTTGTCCATCTTGAGACGCCGTAGCCAGAATGAATATAGTCAGAATTAATCTATAAATAACTCAAGATAACGCAAGATAACAAGATAACTCAAGACATTTTGAAGTTTTTGCAGAGGAGATTTAAGTGGCTCAATGTCACAGATAACTAAGATGTTTGGTGCAGTATTTCTCAATAAAGWAATGTACATGAAAACAAGTCGTCTCTCGTTGAACGACAACAAATACGTCATTGAAGAGTCCCTACTGTTGACCGATTAGCGAATGAGGAGCATAGACTTCGGCTACCGAACTTCGGTTTAAAGGGGAAGCACGATGGAGCCTTTACACTGTTAGTGAAAGTGAATTAAATGAAACAGCTTTGAACACAGGTCTTCCATGTGGATATTGGTGTCTTTTAATTCGCAATGAGTGTTTAATCCCTGTTCATATCAGCCCAGATTCAGGGCCCTGCCCAGTGTTTAATCCCTGTTCATGTCAGCCCAGATTCAGGGCCCTGCCCAGTGTCTAATCCCTGTTCATATCAGCCCAGATTCAGGGCCCTGCCCAGTGTCTAATCCCTGTTCATATCAATCTCACCCAGATTTGGGCCTGCCCAGTGTTTAATCCTGTCTATCAACCCAGATTCAGGGCCTGCCCAGGTTTAATCCTGTTCATATCGCCCAGATTCAGTGGCCCTGCCCAGTGTTAATCCCTGTTCATATCAGCCCAGATTCAGGCCTGCCCAGGTGTCTAATCCCTGTTCATATCAGCCAGATTCAGGCCTCCCAGTGTTAATCCCTGTTCATTCAGCCCAGATTCAGGGCCCTCCCATGGTTTAAATCCCTGTTCATATCACCCCAGATCACGGCCCTGCCCAGTGTAATTCCCTGTTCATATCAGACCAGATTCAGGCCCTGCCCAGTGTTTAATCCCTGTTCATATCAGCCCCAGATGCAGGGCCATGCCCAGTGTTAATCCCTGTTCAATATCAGCCCAGATTCAGGGCCCTGCCCAGTTCTACTTCCCTGTTCATATCAGCCCAGATTCAGGCCTCTGCCAGTGTCTAATCCCTGTTCATATCAGCCCAGATTCAGGGCCCTGCCCAGTGTCTAATCCCTGTTCATGATCAGCCCAGATTCCAGGCCCTGCCCAGTGTCTAATCCCTGTTCATATCAGCCCAGATTCAGGGTCCCTGCCGTGTCTAATCCCTGTTCATATCAGCCCAGATTCAGGTCCCTCCGCCCAGTGTCTAAATCCCGTTCATACTCAGCCCAGATCAGGGCCCTGCAGTGTCTAATCCCTTGTCCAATCAGGCCATGATTCAGGGCCCTGCCCAGTGCTAATCCCTGTTCATACAACTCCAATTCAGGGCCCTGCCGTTCTAATCCTGTTCATATCAGCCCAGATTCAAGGCCCTGCCCAGTGTCTAATCCCTGTTCATGTCAGCCCAGATTCAGGTCCTGCCCAGTGTCTATCCCTGTCATATCAGCCCAGATTCAGGCCCTGCCGTGTCTTAATCCCTGTTCCATATCAGCCCAGTTCGGGGCCCGCCAGTGCTAATCCGTGTCATTCAGCCCAGATCCAGGGCCCTGCCCAGTGTCTAATCCCTGTTCAATTG
>NW_019945645.1:0-41670 GCF_002910315.2 Salvelinus sp. IW2-2015 | reverse complement strand
TGGGTATTTTGCCATCATCTGTTGGTGTTGGTGCAAGAGAGGGCTGGAGGGAAAACAGAGAGAGGGGCTGGAGGGAAACAGAGAGCGGGCTGGGGAAACAGAGAGCGGGCTGGAGGGAACAGAGAGCGGGCTGGAGGGAAACAGAGAGCGGGCTGGAGGGGAACAGAGAGCGGGCTGGAGGGAAACAGAGAGCGGGCTGGAGGGAAACAGAGAGGCGGGCTGGAAGGGAAACAGAGAGGGGCTGGAGGGAAACAGAGAGCGGGCTGGAGGCATAGTGCACTAAATACAGCACTTGTGTTTACAGTAAACACACACATAGGGGGTGAAGCCTACTGTTTCCCACTCTTCTGCCATATCTCTCTCGCTCTCCATATAACTCTCTCCATATATCTCTATCCATATCTCTCTCTCCATATCGCACTCCCTCTCAATTCAATGGGCTTTATTGGCATGGGAAACATATGTTTATATTGCCAAAGCAGGTGAAATAGACAATAAACAAAAGGGAAATAAACAGTAAACTCTCTCTCTGTCCTCTATCTTTGTATTCCTGGTATAGTTGAGTGTTCCTACAGCAACAATGGTATTTACCCACACAGCAGGGTTCTACAGCAGCCAATACCTTCTGAGATCAGAGCAGGAAGAGATCCCTAATGAACTCCTCTCCCCACACAAACACACAACACACACACACACACACACACAACACACACACACAACCACACACCACACCCACCCCCACCCCACCACACACAACAAGAGGATTGTGTGTGTTTCAAACACTCAGCTTGTTTTGGAGTGTGAGTTCCTCTCCTCCGTACCCGTGTGACCACAAGACGCAGCCTGGAAGTGAATCGAAATGAAACTGCTAAAAACCGAACAGTAGACCCAGCGCTGTAGTCCACCTTACTGCTGTGTGTCTTGTTCTGGCCTAACGTTAGATCAGATCAACTGTTATTGGTCACATGCGCCGAATACAATAGTTGTAGACTTTACAAGTGAAATGCTTATTTATGAGCCCGTTCCCAACAATGCAGAGTAAAAAAGTAGGAAAAATATTTACTAAATAAAAAGGAATAGTAACACAAATAAAAACAATAATGAGGCGATATACAAGGGGTACCAGCTACTGAAGTCATGTGCGGTCCAGTACTGTCAATGTGCAGGGGTACCAGTACTGAAGTCAAGTGCAGGGGTACAGTACTGAGTCAAATGTGCAGGAGTACCAGTACTGAGTCAATGTGCAGGAGTCCAGTACTGAGTCAATGTGCAGGAGTACCAGTACTGAGTCAATGTGCCAGGAGTAACAGTACTGAGTCAATGTGCAGGGGTACCAAGTACTGAGTCAATGTGGCAGGGTACCAGGTAGTTGAGGTAATAACTAGACTATATACAAGGAGTACCAGTACTGAGTCAATGTGCAGGGGTACCAGGTAGTTTGAGGTAATAACTAGCTATATACAAGGAGTACCAGTACCTGAGTTCAATGTGCAGGGGTACCAGTACTGAGTCAATGTGCAGGGGTACAACAGTCTGTGCAAGGGTCCATCATATGTGCAGGGGTACCAGTACTGAAGTCAATGTTCGGTGCAGTATGGCAATGTGCAGACCAGTACTGAGTCAATGTGCAGGAGTAAACCAGTACTGAGTAATGTGCAGGAGTACCAGTACTGAATCAATGTGCAGGAATACCAGTACTGAGCAATGTGCAGGGGTACTCAGTACTTGAGTCAAATGTGCAGGGGTACCAGTACTGAAGTCAATGTGGCAGGGGTACCAAGTAGACTGAGTCAATGTGCAGGGGTTCCATACTGAGTCAACTGTGCTCAAGGAGGTACCAGTACTGAGTCAATGTGCAGGAGTACCAGTACTGAGTCATGTGGCAAGGAGTACCATACTGATCCAATGTGCAGGAAGTAACCCATACTGAGTCAATGGTGCAGGAGTACCAGTACTGAGTCAATGTGCAGGAGGTACCAGTACTGAGTCAATGTGCAGGGGTACCTAGTACTGAGTCAATGTGCAGGGTACCAAGTACTGAGTCAATGTGCAGGGGTACCAGTACTGAGTCAATGTGCAGGGGGTACCAGTACTGAGTCAATGTGCAAAGGGTACCAGTACTGAGTCAATGTGCAGGGGTTACCAGTACTGAGTCATGTGGCAGGGGTACCAGTCAACTGAGTCAATGTGTCAGGAGTACCCAGTACTGAGTCAATGTGGCAGGAGTCAGTACTGAGTCAAGTGCAGGAGTACCAGACTGAGTCAATTGCAGAGTACCAGTATGATCTGTGAGGTCGCAGACGAGTTCAAGTGCAGGGTAGGAGTACTGAGTATGCAGTCAGTACGTGAGTCAATGCTGCAGGGGGTACCAGTCTGGAGCTCAATGTGCAGGGGTACCAGTACTGAGTCAATGTGCAGGGGTACAGGTATGATGACTGATATAGGTCATTGTAGTGCAGGGGTACAAGTACTGAGTCATGTGCGGGTCAGGATGGAATACTATGCTTAACAGGAGTACCAAGTTCACTGAGTCAATGTGCAGGGTACCAGTAATGAGTCAATGTGCAGGACAGTACCTAGAGTCACTGTAGTACAGATGAGTCAGGCAGGGAGGTACGCAGTATGCACATGGCAGGATCCAGACTGTATGCAGGAGTACCAGTATGAGTATGTGCAGTACGATCTGGTCAATGTGCAGGGGTACCAGTACTAGTCAAGTGAGGGCAGTGGGCATCAAGACCAAGTACTGAGTCAATGTGGCAGGGGTACCAGTCTGAGTACATGTGCAGGAGTACAGTACCTGAGTCAAATGTGCAGGAGTACAGTACTGAGTCAATGTGCAGGAGTACCAGGTACTGAGTCAATGTGCAGAGGGTACCAGTACTGAGTCAATGTGCAGGGGTACAGTACTGAGTCAATGTGCAGGGGTACGCAGTATCGAGTCAATGTGCAGGGTACCAAGTACTGGTCAATGTGCAGGAGTACCAGTACTGAGTCAATGTGCAGGAGTACCAGTACTTGAGTCAATGTGAAGCAAGCGGTACATGGAGGAGTACAATACTGAGTAGTGCAGGGGTACCAGTACTGAGTCAATGTGCAGGGGAACCAGTACTGAGGTCAATGTGCAGGGGTACCAGTAACTGAAGTCATGTGGCAGGGTACCAGTACTGAGTCAAATGTGCAGGGAGTAACCAGTACTGAGGTCAATGTGAAGGAGTCGCTAGTACTCGAGTCAATGTGCAGGAGTACCAGTAACTGAGTCAGCAAGTACAGTACTGGTCAATGGGGGTACCATTCTGAGTCAATGTGCAGTGGGTACCAGTACTGATCAATGTGCAGGGGGTACCAGGTAGTTGAGGTAATTAACTAGACAATATACAAGGAGTACCAGACTGGAGTCAATGTGCAGGGGTACAGTACTGAGTCCAATTGGCAGGGTACCAGTATGAGTCAATGTGGCAGGAAGTAACAGTTACTGAGAGTCAATGTGCAGGAAGTTACAGCGATATGTGGCAGGATCATCTGAGTCAATGTGCAGGAGTAATACCATACTGAGTCAGGAGAATACAGTATGGCATGCGGTAACAGTACTGAGTAATGTGCAGGGGTACCAGTACTGAGTCAATGTGCAGGGGGTTACCAGTACTGAGTCAATGTGCAAGGAGTACCAAGGTAGTTGAGGTAATAACTATGACTATATACAAGAGTACCAGTACTGAGTCAATGTGCAGTGTACCAAGGTAATATAGGTAATAACTAACTATATACAAGGAGTGACCAGTACTGAGTCATGTGCAGGGGTAACCAAGTATTGAGGATAATAACTAGACATATACAAGGAGTACCAGTAACGAGTCAATGTGCCAGGGGGTACCAAGGTAATAATAGGTAATAACTAGAACCTATATGTAGGAATTACCAGTAACTGAGTCAATGTGCAGGGTACCAAGTAATTGAGGTAAAAACTAGACTATATGCGGAAGTACCTAGTACTAAGTCAATGTGCAGGGGTACCAATAGTTGAGGTAATTGAGCTAATACAGTATTACATGCAGGTAGGGGTAAAAGTGACTAGGCAATATCAAGGAAGTATAAAACAGGTTAGCTGCAGCGTAGTGAAGACTCGCTGTGTGTGTGTGGCATTAATAGCATGTGTGTGTGAGTGTGGGGTAGAAGTCTGGTGAGTGTGCGGGGATGACGTCCTGGTGAGTGTTGCGGGATCGAGTCTGGTGAGTGTGCGGGCGAGTCTGGTGAGTGTGCGGGTCGAGTCTGGTGAGTGTGCGGGGTCGAGTCTGGTGAGTGTGCGGGTCGAGTCCTGGTGAGTGTGCGTTGTAGAGTCTGGTGAGTGTGCGGGTAAAGTCTGGTGAGTGGTGCGGGTAGAGTCCGGTGGAGTATGTGCGGGTAAAGTCTGGTGAGTGTGCGGGTAGAGTCTGGTGAGTGTGCGGGTAGAGTCTGGTGTAGTGTGCGGGTCGAGTGAGTGTGCGGGTAGAGTCCTAGTGAGTGTGCGGGTAGAGTCCTAGTGAGTGTGCCGGGTAGATCTAGTGAGTGTGCGGGTAGAGTCTAAGTGAGTGTGCGGGTAAGAGTCTAGTGAGGTGTGCGGGTAGAGTCCCTAGTGAGTGTGGCGGGTAGAGTCCTTGTGAGTGTCCTCACCCTCTCTCTTTCTCTCTTATGCTTGTACCCTTTTTTTCTCTCCAAAGTAGCCCCCCCCCCCCCACACACACACACCAGGTGTTTTAGTGAGGAATGTTTGCTAGTAAACCCTAGCTCCACACACACACAAACAGTGCGTAACACTCTGAATCCTTGTGGGTCTGCGTGTTTAAACGTGCTAAGTAGGCCTAGTGCTCTGAGGAATATCTCCCCCATCTCTCTGTAACACACACATGGTCGGGAGGTAACACCCAAATTCCCTCACAGACACAGACACACAGTGAAATGTGTAATCTGGAGTGGGCAGAGGTTGAGGTCAGACCAGCAGAAGAAGTAGAAACTCCATAGGCTCCAGACAACCTCCAGACAGCTTTTAGACAACATCTGTTTCTCCTCTTGTAGCTCTGTAAACCAKCACTTTGTTTCTGCACTCTCATCCCTGTACTCCAGCCATGTTTACTTCAACAACACATTCACAGTTCCTCATCTCTCATCTGTGGCAGTAGGTTGCACAGACAGATGACACGGCTGTTCCTCTCTCTCGCTCTCTCTCCCCTCCCTCTCTCTCTCTCTCTCTCCACTCTCTCCCTCTCCCCTCCCTCCCTGTCTCCCCTCTCTCTCTCCGCTCGCTCGCTCTCTCCCTCTCCCTCTCTCTCTCTGATATCTGTCAACCAGCAACCACCACTATTTATCAGTGCTCTGAATATCAGCTAGCACGATTTTCAGAAAATGCTCCTGAAGCATACTGATATCTCATCTGTCTGTCTGATAGAAGAGGGAAGTGTGTGTGTGTGTCACACGAGCAAGAGGCATGAGAGAGCTGTAAATGTGTGTGAGGTGATGACATGATGGCCACCAGTGCATGTGACATGACATATGTGATGTCTGTGTTGTTTTACCTGACCTCGTGACCTGACCAGGTAGACCATGATGTAACATGGAGTGGATTGGTGATGCTCATGTTATTGCACAGAAGTAGCAACAATGGCTGCCCATCCAACCCACTCTCAGAGAGGACAGGACACGGGCCCTCGTTCAATACAACCCTTTTCCTCCCTTCCCTGAGCACAATTTCCACCCTTTTAAGTCCACCCTAACCATCAGCAGAGAAATATCTTGACTGTACTGATGGCTCGATGCTGGGATGTCAACACTAGCCGATAGAGACTTCTAAGCAGCCACTGTGTCACACTGACAGTGTGTGTGTGTGTGTGTGTGTGTGTGTGTGTGTGTGTGTGTGTGTGTGTGTGTAAGACCCCTCTGGTTCGGCGGGGTACAGTTACAGTCTAAATACCTACGTGCAAACTGACAGACATGGGCTGGGTATGATTGGATGTAGGCTACATAGAAGGGATTGCGGTTAAAATAGGCCTACTGTTGGCTGTAAACTTAAACCGAGATGTTGTGATGATGAGTTGACAGGCGAAGTTAAGAAACTAACTTTTCCTGACAGTCCTAGCTAGTTAAATAACTAGTTAGCAAGTTACAATGTCATAGCATGTCTTAAGAACACAATCTATTGATATTGGCTGTTACACTGTAGCCACAGACGGATAMAATATTTCCTGTACCCTACTGACTGGCTTCTAGATATTTGATTAGTTGCCACGACGTGTCCCTTCCAACCATGGGACAAATGAAAGCCAGACAGCTCAGAAGTTTAGAAACCATCTAGCCAGTCTATCCTGAAAAGTAATGCCACACTTTTACGYAGAGAACAGTAAATCTGGCTACTTACAGCACACACAAAGCGTACGCCCCGTTAACACTTTCGCTGTCCCGAACCAGGAAACTCCCGTCGCGTCCCGCGCGGGCCAGCAGCTCCTCGGCAGCAGCGCGACTCAGGTCCCGGTGATACCACAACYGAGGTGCTAGCCCCAGCGGCGACACCCCGCCGCCACCGGCCATCGCCACAGCCCCAGAAAACACACGGTTTCCTGAGTTAAAKAATCTGAAGGAGACGATAAATCCGGCAGTTAGAGTGCAAGTAGTGTGAGTCCGAGTTGGAAAACGCGAGAAAACTGRGACGTTAATACTTTTCGATGGGTCGTTTCTGTAGTTTCCTCCGTTCCTGAAAGTCTGCCATGGAGGCTCCGCTGCTTTCGCGCTTCCCACGGAAATCAGCCTATGTAAATCCTGGAGATGGAGCAAGCTGGAGAGGGAGAGGCATAGCAGCTACAGCGAGTAGCTCGCTGTACTTCAGCCAAGACTAGGCCTCACAACAACAAAAACTTCCTGTGGTGTGCGTGTTTATGCAGCTAACTATTTATTAACATAGTAATAATTAATACTTGGTTCACTTAATGTTTGTATGGTGTTGCATTTTCTATGCGAGGTGTGAGTCCACCTAGTGGTCATAACACAGAAGTGCTCCCACAGGACTGTGACTTTTGTTTTGAAGTTGTAACTTATTTTGTAAACCAAGCCTGATCCTTCAACCTATTCCTAAAGCTTAATCCCAGCCCAATTGATGTTTAAAAGAAGTGCTTTGTCTGCATCAACACATGCACACGTACACGTACACACACACACACACACACACACACACACAAAGATGGCATCCCTTGCCGCGTTCTCAGAGCATGCGCAGACCAGCTGGCTGGTGTCTTTACGGGCATANGCTCGCTGTACTTCAGCCAAGACTAGGCCTCACAACAACAAAAACTTCCTGTGGTGTGCGTGTTTATGCAGCTAACTATTTATTAACATAGTAATAATTAATACTTGGTTCACTTAATGTTTGTATGGTGTTGCATTTTCTATGCGAGGTGTGAGTCCACCTAGTGGTCATAACACAGAAGTGCTCCCACAGGACTGTGACTTTTGTTTTGAAGTTGTAACTTATTTTGTAAACCAAGCCTGATCCTTCAACCTATTCCTAAAGCTTAATCCCAGCCCAATTGATGTTTAAAAGAAGTGCTTTGTCTGCATCAACACATGCACACGTACACGTACACACACACACACACACACACACACACACAAAGATGGCATCCCTTGCCGCGTTCTCAGAGCATGCGCAGACCAGCTGGCTGGTGTCTTTACGGGCATATTCAGTCTCTCCTTTTCCCAGTCTGCTGTCCCCACATGCTTCAAGATGGCCACCATTYTTCCTGTACCCAAGAAGGCAAAGTTAACTCAACTAAATGACTATCGCCCCYTAGCACTCACTTCTGTCATCATGAAGTGCTTTGAGAGACTTGTCAAGGATCATATCAGCTCCACCTTACCMGRCASCCTAGACKCACTTCAYTTTGCATACAGGTCCACAGACGATGCAATCGCCATCACACTYCACACTGCCCTATCCCATCTGGATAAGAGGAATACATATGTAAGAATGCTGTTAATTGACTATAGCTCAGCATTCAACACCATAGTACCCTACAAGCTCATCATTACGTTGGAGGCCCTGGGTCTCAATCCCGCACTGTGCAATTAGGTCCTGGACTTTCTGACGGGCCGCCCCCCAGGTGGTGAAGGTAGGAAACAACATCTCCACTTCACTGACCCTCAACACTGGGGCKCCACAAGGGTGCGTGCTCAGCCCCCTCCTGCTCAGCCCCCTCCTGTACTCCCTGTTCACCCATGACTGCGTGGCCATGCACGCCTCCAACTCAATCATCAAGTTTGCAGACGACACACAGTAGTGGGCTTGATTACCAACAACAACGAGACAGCCTACAGAGAGGAGGTGAGGGCACTCGGAGTGTGGTGTCAGGGAAACAATCTCTCACTCAACGTCAACAAAAACAAGAAAGATGATTGTGGACTTAGGAAACAGCAGAGGGAGCACCCCCCTATCCACATCGAAGGGACAGTAGTGGAGAAGTTGGAACGTTTTAAGTTCCTCAGCGTACACATCACAGACAAACTGAAATGGTCCATTCACACAAATAGTGTGGTGAAGAAGGCTTAACAGCGCCTCTCCTCAGGAGGCTGAAGAAATGTGGCTTGTCACCTAAAACCCTGACAAACTTTTACAAATGCACAATCGAGAGCATCCTGTTGGGCTGTATCKCCGCCTGGTACGGCAACTGCACCTCCCTCAACCTCAAGGCTCTCCAGAGGGTGGTGCGGTCTGCACAACGCATCACCGGGGGCAAACTACCTGCCCTCCAGGACACCTACAGCACCTGATATCACAGAAAGGCCAAAAAGATAGTKAAGGACAACAACCAGCAGGCCAGGTCAGTACAGGTGCATCAAAGCTGGGACCGAYAGACTGAAAAACAGCTTCTATCTCAAGGCCATCAGACTGCTAAACAGCCATCACTAGCACAGAGAGGCTGCTGCCTACATACAGACTCATATCACTGGCCACTTTAATAAATGGATCACTAGTCACTTTAAACAATGCCACTTTAATAATGTTAACATATCTTACATTACTCATCTCATATGAATATACTGTACCTTATACCATCTATTGCACCTTGCCTATGCCGCTCTGACATCGCTCTTCCATATATTTATATGTACATATTCTTATTCCATCCCTTTAGATTTGTGTGTATTAGGTAGTTGTTGTGGAATTGTTAGATTACTTGTTCGATATTACTGCACTGTKYGAACTAGAAGCACAAGCATTGCTCTACACTCACATTAACATCTGCTAACCATGTGTATGTGACCAATACAATTTGATTTGATTTGTAGAGCATGAGATGAGTGGGACCTGGAGAGAGGCTGGGTATTAATAGCCTTATGGACCTCGTCCATCTTTCTGCTATTCTTGGCTATGTCATCACACAGAGCGTGGTGTGTGTGTGTGGAGGCTACATGAATGTGAGTCTCTGTACATGTGTGTGTATGTGCTTCTGTGAGAGAGTATGTGCTGCATCTCAGGCAGCAGGGGTGAGGACTATAGCCTGGTAACCACAGGTACCAGGAGGCTAGCCACGCCCATAATACGCTCTGTGACAAATGAAAACATGAAAGACTAGAACAGACTGTACGCACACACACACACAGGAGAATGGAACACCCCATAATTACTGAGAACTGAAGCAGATTGGCCTCCCTCTCAGACTGGTCATGTGTTTTTGGTTCCCTGAAATATCCTAACGTCCTAGACAGAGAGTAAGGTTCTGTTGGCAGCTTCAGTGCCAAGGAGGGCTGAGTGCCAAACACTAAACACTGAACCCTTCTACAGGAGAGGYAAGAGAGGAGGGAAGGGAGAAGAGGACAGCATGAAAAGGGAGTAAGGGTGAGGACTGAGGAAAGGGGTCATTATTTTCCTGTGGCTCTGGTCAAAAGTAGTGCATATTTTGRATTTTTTTATTTAACCTTTATTTAACTGTGTGGAATAGGATGTAATTTGATATGAGACATATAGCCACAGAAACACAGTTACAGTGTGTAGGAATACAAGGACACATAAAGCCATCTATGACATAAGCATCTGTGGTTTTATTCAAAGCAGAACAATGCTTAATGACATTGTTGCCAGGAGGAGGAGTGTGTTGCGGGGGCAGCACGTTGCCAGGGGGCGTGGTTTAAGCAGTATTCTGCCACCTTCTTGTTGGGGTTCTTTCCGGTGAACCACAGCTGCAGGCAGCAGCTAGAAGGCTTGGAGAGGGTGGTGTACAGTAGCAGTAAGAGTCAGAGCAAATCTTCTCACACATAATCTGGGCTGTAGGGAAGACATCTGTCCACTTACGACACTTAGCCTCAGCAGGACAACGGTTACGGCCTGGGAGAGAGGGAGGAGAGAGAGAGAGAGAGAGAGAGAGAGAGAGAGAGAGGATGAAAGAATGATAGAGTGGAGAGAAAGGGAGGAGAGGACAGGATAAAGAAACAATGTTTTATTTTGCATTTAAATGTTTGTGTGTGTCTGTGAGAGAGTGTATACCTGTGTGTGTGCGTGTATGTGTGTCAAATCAAATCAKATTTTATTAATCACATGCTTTGTAAACAACAGGTGTAGACTAACAGTGAAATGCTTACTTACAGGCCCTTCCCAACCATGCAGAGAAAGAAAAAAGAGAAATAATAGAAAAGTAATAACAAGTAATAACAAAATACACAATGAGTACGATAACTTGGCTATATACACGGGGTACCAGTACAGAGTCGATGTGCAGGGGTACGAGGTAATTGAGATAGATATGTACAGTTCCAGTCAAAGGTTTGGAGACATCCACTCATTCCAGGGMTTTTCTTTATTTGGTAGGTCGTCATTGTAAATAGGAATTTGTTGTTAACTGACTTAAATAAAGGTTAAATAAATAAATAAAATAGAATTTGTACTATTTTCTACATTGTAGAATAATAGTGAAGACATCAAAACTATGAAATAACARATATGGAATCATGTAGTAACCAAAAAGTATTAAACAAATCTAAATATATTTGATATTCTTCAAAGTAGCCACCCTTTGCCTTGATGACAGCTTTGCACACTATTGGCATTCTCTCAAACAGCTTCACCTGGAATGCTTTTCCAACAGRCTTGAAGGAGTTCCCACATATGCTGAGCACTTGTTGGCTGCTTTTCCTTCACTCTGCGGTCCAACTCATCCCAAACCATCTCTATCGGGTTGAGGTCCCTGGTATAGAAGCGTTGATGCAGTCAGTCAGCACTCAGTGGTGCAGCTGTAGAACCTTTTGAGGATCTGAGGGCCCATGCCAAATCTTTTCAGCCTCCTAAGGGGGAAGAAGCATTGTCGTGCCCTCTTCTCCAACTGTGCTGGTGTGTGTGTACTATGATAGATCCTTAATGATGTGGACACTGAGGAACTTGACGTTCTCGACCCGCTCCACTACAGCCCTGTTGACAGTGGTGTAAAGTACTTAAGTAAAAATACTTGAAAGTACTACTTAAGTCGTGTTTTGGGGTATTTGTACTTTACTATTTATATTTTTGACTACTTTTACTTTTACTTCACTACATTCCTAAAGAAAAGTATGCACTTTTTACTCCATCAATTGTCCCTGACACCCAAACATATTCGTTATATTTTGAATGTTTAGCAGGATAGGAGAATGGTCTAATTTGCACACTTATCAAGAGAACATCCCTGGTCATTCCTACTGCCTCTGACCACTAAACACATGCWTGTAAATTATGTCTGAGTGTTCGAACATGCACCTGGTTATCTGTAAATTTAAAAAGAAAATCGGACCTTCTGGTTTGCTTAATATAAGCAATTTGAAATTATTTATAGTTTTACTTTTACTTTTAATACTTAAGTACATTTTAGCAATTACATTTACTTTTGATACTTAAGTATTTTGAAACCAAATACTTTTAGACTGTTACTCAAGTATGATTTTACTGGGTGACTTTCACATTTACTTGAGTAATTTTCTATTAAGGTATCTTTACTTTTACTTGAGTATGACAATTMAACTTTTTCCACCACTGCCTGTTGATGTAAATGGGGGCATGCTCAGCCCTCTGTTTCCTGTAGTCCACGATCAGCTCCTTTGTCTTGCTGACGTTGAAGGAGTGGTCTCTGACCTCCTTCCTATAGGCTGTCTCGTTGTTCTCGTGGGTGAACAGGGAGTACAGGTAGGGACAACGCATGCACACTTGAGGGGTCCCCGTGTTGAGGGTCAGCATGGCGAATGTGTTGTTGCCTGGTGTGTCTTTGTGTATGTGTGTTTGTATGTGTATGTGTGTGTTTACCTGTGGTCCAAACCCAACCGTAGTACCAGTCCTGTTTGCAGGTGAAGTCATCCTTGCAGTCGTCCCACCAGCTGTTGCAGTCCTCCTACACAGAGGCACATTTAGGATCCGCTCCTATCACCAGGACTGGTCCACCTACACAATAAAAGTCATAGAATGTTGATTAATTTTACATTTTAAAGCATAACATACATATTCGTTCTCCTGGCATCCGCCAAACCCAGATTAGTCCATCTGACTGCCAGATGGTGAAYCGTGATTCATCACTCCAGAGAATGCGTTTCCACTGCACTTTTAAACAAGACCTGTTAAAGGTCTTGCTCACATCGGCTATGGAGAGCTTGATCACACAGTCGTCCGGAACAGCTGGTGCTCTCATGCATGCTTCAGTGTTGCTTTCCTTGAAGCGAGCATAAAAGGCATTTAGCTCATCTGATAGGCTCGCGTCACTGGGCAGCTCACGGCTGGTTTTCCCTTTGTAGTCCGTAATAGTTTGCAAGCTCTGCCACATCCGACAAGCATCAGAGACGGTGTAGTAAGATTCAATCTTAGTACTGTATTGACACTTTGCCTGTTTGATGGTTCGTCTGAGGGCATAGTGGGATTTCTTATAAACATCCGAACAGTGTCCTGCTCCTTGAAAGCGGCAGCTCTAGCCTTTAGCTCGGTGCGGATCCGTGGCTTCAGGTTGGGATATGTACGTACAGTCACTGTGGTGACGACGTCATCAATGCACTTCTTGATGAAGCCGGTGACTGAGGTGGTATACTCTTCAATGGCATTGGATGAATCCCGGAACGTATTCCAGTCTGTGCTAGCAAAACGCGCCAATGTAAACTGAGATWTGTGGATATAAATATGAACTTTACCGAACAAAACATACATGTATTGTGTAACATGAAGTCCTATGAGTGTCATCTGATGAAGATCATCAAAGGTTAGTGATTCATTTTATCTCTATTTCTGCTTTTTGTGACTCCTCTCTTTGYCTGGAAAAATGGCTGTGTTTTTCTGTGACTTGGCTCTGACCTAACATAATCGTTTGGTGTGCTTTCGTRGTAAAGCCTTTTTGAAATCGGACACTGTGGCTGGATTTACAACAAGTGTATCTTTAAAATGGTGGAAAATACATGTATGTTTGAGGAATTTTAATTATGGGATTTCTGTTGTTTTGAATTTGGCGCCCTGCAGTTTCACTGGCTGTTGACGAGGTGGGACGCTAGCAAGGTTYAAGTCCCCAGCTACTAGGAGCGCCGCTTCTGGATGAGCACTTTTTGTTTGCTTATGGCCTTATACAGCTCATTGAGTGCGGTCTTAGTGCCACCATCAGTAGTCGGCTATGAATAATATAGATGAGAACTCTCTTGGTAGATGCTGTGGTCTACAGCTTATCATGGGGTACTCTACCTCAGGGGAGCAATACCTCGAGACTTCTTTAATATTAGACATCACGCACCAACTGTTATTGACAAATAGAAACACACCCCGCCCCTCGTCTTACCAGACGTAGCTGCTCTGTCCTGCCGAAACACAGAAAACCCAGCCAGCTCTATATTATCTGTGTCGTCYTTTAGCCACGACTCTGTGAAACATAAGATATTACAGTTTAATGTCCCATTGGTAGGATAGTCTTGATAGTAGATCATCCAGTTTATTCTCCAGTGGTTGCACGTTGGCCAATAGAACGMGTGGTAGTGGAGATTTACTCACTCGCCTACGAATTCTCACATGGCATCCGGACCTTCTCCCCATGTATCTCCGTCTTTGTGATGGCAACCACGTTCCCAAATCCCTGGAGTGCCCAGTTAGGGTAAAGGAATATYAAGTGGCAAGTGGCAGGGCTATAATGCAGCTCTCCTACACAGAGGCGCGTGAAGTAGTTGGAGTGAGGGGAGCTGAAGATGTGGCGGTGGATGCTCCACAGACTGTAGAGAGTCAGAGTGTTGTTCAACAGTCGAGGGAAACTGATATGCTGATTGTGAAGAAGGTGGATTATATGGTGTTAATTTTACATAAATTAATTGTCCTGCACATACACACAAAAAGTCCAAGAAACTGGACATAATAGTTTCTGCAGCTAGCTGAAATATTTTGGGGTTTACAGGACTTCACTGCCTAAACATTGCAAAGAATACTGTCCGAAGATGCTCTTCCCTCTCAGGTCCCAGAGCCTGTAGGGATGGTTGTTGGCAGTTGAATCTGATTATTTTTATTATATATTTTTTTATTAGTTGGGCTGATATACAGCCAAAACAGTAGGTGGCGGCATGCACCTATAGCATTTGTTTGTGGACCACAATAATATCAAAGAAGAAGACCTCGTATAGCAATACACCAATAAGTGTAGTCTGCCATAAAACCAAAGATAGAACAATGAGATAGTTTAGTTATAAAAATCTTTGATAAACCTCTAGAACAACAAGAAGTAGTAGTAGTAGTAAGCGGAACGTTTGTGGAAGGATATGCGTACACACCGGGAGCGTTTACAAAACAACACTGGTTTCCGGTCAGTTTAAATTTGAAATGTATATTTTGATAGCTACTAGTCGTGATAGTGGTTTGACAGGTAAGACGGTGAATATTTTGACATGTACAGTAAATATGTGTACAATTATTTGTTGATGTATTAGGTATTGTTTCGAAACATAYCTAGCTAGTTAACGCGTTAGCTACATTATGCKGGATGAAGAGTGTTTGCTAGCTAYTAAGGAAGATCTGCAATAACTTAACAGATACCATTTTAAAGTCTTCAAAATCTAATCTGTGCAATTCTTACAGTAGCTAACCTACCCAAGTTAGCAGCTAGCTAGCTATGTTGTGACATTTCTTACAGCTAGCTTTCGCTAGCTACACTCTCCACACATTGTTAGGGTCACTGAAACCAACATCTGATTAGCTGTGTACTCATCTAGCCAGGTCTGTTATCTAGATGGGTGCTGATAGCTATCCTGTCTCAGTGAAGTCTGTGTGTCTTCTCAGACAGAGATGTCCACGCAGTTCCCCTTGCTGTTTCCCAGGATCACAGAGACTCTGTGGTTCAACCTGGACCGGCCGTGTGTGGATGAGACAGAGCTACACCAACAGGAGCAACAGCATCAGACCTGGGTACAAACAAACAAACACAGAAAGAGAAAAGACAGGGCAAGACTAGAAGGAGTGACAGAGCCAACCTGGGTTCAGACATACACACACTGACCTCTCTCTCTCTCCCCCTTAGTTACAGAGCATCGCAGAGAAGGACAATAGCTTGATGCCTATTGGGAAGCCAATTTTCGAGGTATCTGAGCTTTAAATAATGTTTATTTTACTTACCTAGACATCTGAACTGTCGGTCACTCATATTTTCATCCAAAAGTTGACCCAAATATATATACAAGATGCTTATGGATTTTGACCAAGTCCTGCGATATTACAAAGGTGAATCATGTTCACATTTATTTMACCTTTATTTAAGCAGGGAGTCACCATTGAGACCAGGGTCTCTTTCACAATGGATCCCTGCAATGACAATTTGACAATGACAATTTCATACGACCAAATCGAAAAGAATATATATCCAGTAAAATACAGTACAACAAAAATCTCAATTTGTTTTATTACATTCCTCAATAAGAAGGTCCCAAATCAATATTTTAAATTGCCCGAGCAGCACCAGAACATCCAATTGTAATYTATTTTGTAGTTGGTTCTATGTYGGGGTGGGAAGGCATTACAATTCAATAAAATAGAGAAGTTCATGTTTGCATTTTGTGGTTATTCCCAACAGCTCCCAGGTTAGGGGGAGTCATTAGGGCCAGAGGAGGGAGGGCAAGCAAGAGCTTAAATTATACCATCCAAAGATGGAGTAAAGCTACAGTAGGAGAGAACAGCACATCTAGCTACATTCCRCACAGATATGTGTTTTACGGTCACTGAAACCAACATCTGATCAGCTGTGTACTCATCTATCCCGGTCTGTTATCTAGGTGGGTGCTGATAGCTATCCTGTTTCAGTGAAGTGTGTGTGTCTTCTCAGACAGAGATCTCAGTTTCCCAGGATGACAGTCTCTATGGTTCAAGACTGCTGTTTTGCTTTTGTAATGCTTGCTAGCTCACATTCAAACCAACTAAAGTTAAAGATGGTGATCCTAAACCCCCTACCCTGTGTGAACTTGGTTATGGTGGTGTGGTACACAGAAAGAGAGTTTAGCAGCTAGGGAGAGGTTTTAATATCTCATGACATTTAATTCCTCAAATTTGACATATCGTTTCACTGGACGTGCTACCTTGTCCTCAGACCTGCTGTTTTCAACTCTCTCCTTCCATCCCTCTAACATACATATCTGTCTCGACTCTGACCTCTGAATGGGGCTCAGTGGTCTTAAGGCACTGCATCTCAGTGCTAGAGGTGTCACTACAGACCCTGGTTCGATTCCAGACTGTATCACAACAGGCCGTGATTGGGAGTCCAGCGTCGTTAGGCTTTGGCCGGGGTAGGCCGTCATTGTAAATAAGAATTTGTTTTTAACTGACTTGCCTAGTTAAATAAAATAAAAATGCTTGGCTATGAAAAACCAACTGACATTTACTCCTGAGGTACTGACCTGTTGCTGARCTACAACCACTGTGATTATTATTTGACTCTGCTGGTKATCTATGAACATTTGAACATTTTGAAGAATTATCCGGCCTTAATGGCCTTGTACTCTTATAATCTCCAACTGGCACAGCCAGAAGAGAACTTCCAAGGTTCCTGCCTTTCTAGGGAGTTTTTCATAGCCACAATGCTTCTGCTTTGCTTGCTGTTTGGGGTTTTAGCCTGGATTTCTGTATAGCACTTTGTGACATRGGCTGATGAAAAAAGGGCTTTATAAATACAATTAGATTGTTTACCATTTTGCGTCAACGTTTGGATGAAAATAAGAKAGTGGTCCTTTCATTTATAGTGGCTGTTAAGGATGTTTTCTGTCATTTTTCCATGCTCACTCTGGTGTGTTTGTGTTCTCTGGGTGTGTAGCAAACATTTGACGAGGAAGAAGAGGAGGAGGATGAGGATGAGGAAGATAGTGAGGAAGACTCTGAGGATGAAGAGGACATGCAGGACATAGATGAGATGAACGACTACAACGAGTCACCGGATGACGGAGAGGTCAACGAGGTCAATGCGAACACACACACAATCAGGGGTTAGYGGTCACGTCTATGGAGCACTATATAAGGGAAATACGAGGCATTCGCATTCTTAATGTCACTCATCCCTCTCTCAGGTGGATATGGAGGGAGCAGACCAAGACCAGGACCAGTGGATGATCTAGACCAGAGTAATCCTCGCTACTCTCTGATGCCCCCTTGGTAGCGCTCCAGCTGGATAGCTGCTCATCTCCTCTGCCGGACAGTGGCTTTTGGCTGGTTAACTTTCCCTGCTGTTCACACCCACCCTGTGAAACTAAAGGGGGAGGTGTGAGCTGCGTGYGGTTTTACTGCATGGAGAAAGTGCTGTGTGCGTGTTCTCTCATTCAGTGTTCTACAGTTGCAATGTGTGAAGACTGTAAACTGTAAAAGAAATTCTCTTGAAATAAGTGTTTTTGCAACATGACGAGAAAGAACCCCTGCTCCACCTCAACCTCCCCTCTGCTAGTTCTGTCCTCCCCCACAGATCACGAGACACTCAGACCCTTTGTTTAGACTATGCACACATCAAACTCAAGGACATCAGAGTGCACTCACTCCCCTCTCTGGTACTCGTTGTTCTGTGTGTGTACTTTGACTCCCCCGTCCGTCCGTCCGTCCGTTGCCAGTCGTGTCACATCTGAATGGGCATAAACCTGTGTAATCTGCTGTGTGTGGGTGTGCTGCCAACAGAAACCTGGAGAGTAAAAAACAAACATGCTATATAGAATGTTAGTATTCAACAAAACTGATTTTAAAAAGGAACATCACAGGTGCTCGTATGTATGTCTGTATGTATGTAAAGTAAATACCTTTTTAATTGGTCCAGTCTTATGTAAATAAAGAAAAACATTTTGTACAGATAATGTACGTAATGGATTTATTGATGCCACACAGACTTGTAAAACACGTGTTAGATGCTGTCTGAGAGCGATATTCAACCTGCAGGGGGCACTAAGCAGAAGGCAGCAGGAGACTGGGAGGGTCAAGGCAGCAGGAAGCTKAGACAACAAAACCAGAAGTAAATTGTACCCAACCTTGTATGTCTTAATAATAGATATGTGTGTCTGTCTCTCACTGTGTCATCGTCGAAGCCTCATGTGACCTCTGCTATGGCAGTGATTCTTYCATCAATTTCCACACTGTAGAGCCTGGTGCCCAGGCGATACGCACTGTGCTGTATCCACAGTGGGAACCCAGCACTGTCAGAGGGCAATGCTTGGAAAATAATCCGGTCCCTTATCTTACCTACACACACAGAGGTGTGGTCAGACAGGCAAATGTGGATGGAGAAGAGAGGGAGAGGAATCTCAGTCAGGTGGGGTCACCTTTCTTGGGGCCGATGTTGCTGCTGAACTTCACCTTGCTGCACCAGAGGTCAAAGGTTTTCAGGATGCTTTCTGGGTCGCCGGGGGTGGCGTGGGTCAGAACATACTGGAAGACCCTCTCTTCCCGGCTCAGCATAGTAATACAGTCATATCACATCCTCACCAGCACCGCCCGGTAGAACAACACAAAGTAGTAGTGGTAGGGAATAAAAGTCAACAGCAGGGGGAGGAAGGCCAGCGTTATGGCACCAGACACCATAGTACTGCTGCAAGGGAAAACACACACACATACAGTAGGTACACACACTAACACACATATCTAAACACACACCAGGAGAAGGGAGACTACCAGCGCACATACTATTCATTAAAAACGATAATAAAATAAACTATTCCTCAATTACACAAACACCCATTACAGTCCATTCTGTACTTATAGACCAGCAAGCTAACCCACATACACAGCTGTTCCTCCGGCCAACTCCATACTGCAGTTACTAGAGTTTTACGCTGAGTGACAGGAGATTCCCTCACCTCACTGACAAACAACGCTACATTGAACTCCTACAACTCAACCTACCATAACACAAACCTCTTGAAAAAATTATATTCTCTCCCACATAACCACCGTACAGCAAAAACAAGACTAATCTGCCCAGAGATGCGTTTGTCAAATAGGAGAAATGCAAAAAGGTTATTGTGTGTGTCTATAGTCAGAGCTCCACAGGTGAGGGCAGAGTGGGTAGTAAGGAAGCTGGGCATCTGAATTATTCATTGATAACCTGGGGCATGTTTGTTTTATTCACAGAAAACAGGTGTGGCCATAGTACCCCTCCCCAGCCCCACTCCATTGTTTCTCACAATTACATTATTATTGACTAATTATTATGTCACAATAAACATACAGCAATACATCACTGGTAGGCTACAGGGAAYGTTCTTAATATGTTGACTCAAGACACTCGAGATGTAGGGGGGCAGAGAGAAGGGGGGGGAGTGAGAGACAGACAGACATGGGTGGATCAGGTGTACAGGCACATGTGTGGAGTGAGTCTATAGTCAGGTTTCTCTCTTCCTACAAACAGAAGGATCCAGAAAGCACACATGTACAGAAAATAAAGTGARAGCAGTATTTACAGCTCAAAATAATGTTTATTAGACACTGTTACACAGCAGTCTCTGATGTTACTATCAGACAATAATACTCTGCTTTGAATGGAACTAATGCTGCTCTGTGCCTCACTGGTAACTGTGTCCTCACTCGGCTCACACAAATCATAATCATGTTCTCACATTTGATTTAAAAAAWAATAATAATATTCAGAATTTAATKCAAWTAATAATTCATATGTGACAGGTGCCCAGAACATAGATCCAAACAAACACACTGGTCCTCTGATGGTCTCTCTTCTGCCTAGCAGGTCTTCATAGATCTGAASAGACTGGGTAGATACTTCATTATTTTTTTTATTTTACCTTTATTTATCTATGAAAGTCAGCTAAAAACAAATTCTTATTTACAATGARGGCCAAACCCGGACGACGCTGGACCAATTGTGCCCCACCCTATGGTTCTCCCAATCACAGCCGGATGTGATTCTGCCTGGATTTGAACCAGGGAATGTAGTGACACCTCTTGCACTGAGATACAGTGTCTTAAACCGCTGCGCCACTCTGGAGCCCTATGATGAAGGCACGACTTCTCCAGAGCTAGATGATATGAATATGAAAGGGATATTGAAGGGATAGGGTCTAGYCCTAGAGGCTGAAATGTAACAGGGCTGTGGTGTCCTCTCATACGCATCCATTTGGCCAAATTYGAAAGTCTCTCTATGCTTGTTTGATGACAGCATCAGCAGGCTTGTTTGAGCAGTCTCCTGATGAACTTCTTGAGTTCTTTGTCCCCCTTCCTCCATCTCACCAGCCTAGTGAGGACCAACCTGCCCTCCTGTGTGTCAGCAAGGCCCAGGTACCACACCCCTGCCACGGACCCCTTCCCCTCTCCCCCATTTGCCTCCTCCAGGGCAGGACAGGTGCAGGTACCCCCTTCCTGCAGCCAAAGGGCACTGTAGGCCATTGCCCCCKCGACGCCCTCAGCCCTCTCCGTGCCTCCACCCTCCCACCTCAGGATGCGACTCCGGCCCAGAGGGACTAACCTGCAGTCACCCCCTTCCACAGACACACTCCCGATACGCAGTTTAAAGACTGAGAGAAAAAAACACAGAAATACATGTCTGTAAACACATGTAAACACGTTATAGACCTCTATAAGCCTTTGTCTAAAGTGTAACCAATGCCATACACATATCACTCACCATATGGACTCTTGCAGAACTTGTTCTGGTTGTCTATCTCTCCCTCAGCAGCCAGACTGCATGCATCACAGATCACTGTTCCTGAGGACACCAAGAGACATGCCACGGCGAACAGGGTTAGTTTGGATGTGTGTGTGTGTGTGTGTGTGTGTGTGTGTGTGTGTGTGTGTGTGTGTGTGTGTGTGAAAGAGCATGGAACATGTTTGCAGAGGATCAGCTTTCTATGATGATGATGATAATGATAGGCACAAACCCTCTGATGCCTCCTCGTGACCCGCTTCCTCTCCCTTCCGCGCACGCTGTGTGTCTTGGGTCGTGGTGGGAATACAGAGATGGACCCCGCGCGGGAACTGTGTGCAGTTGAACATGTCGGGCCACGGGAACCCGAACGCGCTCATCACAGGGAGACAACCGTCCCTCACAGCCTCGCACAGCCCACGACAGGGGCGCACGGGCCCCTCCGGTAGGCACACRGGGGCGAAGAGCGAGCACAAGAACTTCTTGGTATCCCGATGGCAGAGTTTGGAGACCAACGGCAGCCAGGCGGCCGACTGTTGCTGGGCTTCTTTCAACGAGTCGTGCCCCAGCAAGTTGGGCAGCCGCATATCCCCGTAACCGACGCCGTGGCACAAAGAAAGTGTGCTGGGGATGGGCTTACACACCGAGRGAAACGATGAGGAACTGAGACTTTCGGACGCAAACTGAATGGAGCTGTCTGTGGTCAAAACCGAGGCGAAAGAAATAGACACCAACACGCAAAGTGATAACTTCAGTTGAGCCATACTGACAACACGTGCAGAATAAAAAAACAAAGCAGCACGGTGGTTGTTCAGCAGTCCTGGAGGAGAAGTTGGTAGCCGGTTGGAACCAACCTAGTAGTAGCCTAGTGTGTAATGAATCATGCAGAACAAACTGGTTCTTACAGCAAATGCAATGGTGTGACTCCCGGTTATTGAGGGCTGTAAAGTGGCTTTGTTATTAGAACGGGGGGGGCGTCTGAAAGACTGTTTGTTGTTTTATCTTCCCATAGCAGTCTGCCCAGAACCTGCCCCCAACGAGTCTGTGSTAGCAATGTATTTTTGCCATCTATTCGTTATGCATTTTCCTTACGTCGCGGTCTGTTTTCTGCTGGTTTTATTRCCCAGTCATAACAACAACAAGCTCACTATTTTAGCAAGTCTTTAAAAAAATAAAATACCCCTGTCACGTGATTAGGGTATCTGTCCCCATGGCATCTTCACATTGGCCGGATGTCATATGTTTGTTGCCGAGCCCTGGCTGCGCAAAAAACTGCTGTCATGTGATAGGCTTCGTTTGTAGTAGTAGCTGACAGAAGCAGTCAGCGAGAAATAGAAACAAAGAAAGAAGTTTGATTCCTTTCCTGTGGACTCAGACAGGGTCTGTTTCTCCTATTATAGCAATAGTTCCCCGGGTGGAGTAGTTGGAGATTGGGTTCGCGTACCTGGCAGACCGCCGAACGCCCAGCGGACGCCATGGGTTGTTGTTACAGTAGCGAGAACGAGACCACGGAGCAGGTAGCTAATGCTAGGCTAGTTGGTTATCTAGGYTGTAAAATATTATTTAACAAGAAGTGTTACATTTCTTTGGGGTCATAAGGCCATTGCAAGACAGTTTGTTGTTACGAATTCCACGAGTCGAAAGTYAAAATATAGTGCTTCTCTGCGCGTTAAAATGAAACTATTTTTAAGTTAGCCAACTACGACCCAGCAGATAGCTAACCAGTCCTTTCAAATCAAATTGTATTGTACACATATAGCAGATATTATTGCGGGTGTAGCGAAATGRTTGTGTTCCTAGCGCCAACAGTGCAGTAATATCTAACAATTCACAACAATGCACACACATTTAAACGTACAATCATGGAATTAAGAAATATATAATATTTCAGAGACAACTGCTAGCTGTGCTAGAAAAATTGGGCCTAGGGAGTTTAGCTAACGTTAGTTCCCTGATTGGCAAGTTGACCAACACACCTAACGCCATTAGCTAGTTAGAAGACGTTTCAAAATAGTGACAACCTTTTGTTGACAATTACAAACATTATCTAGTTTACTAGTTCAGCTTACTTAATCAGTTCATATGTGTACGTCAGTAGCTATCTACTTGGAGGGCAGACAATAGCTTAGTTTCAATTCTCAACTATCATGATGATGATCAATCAGGGCCGGTAAAACGTGACCACTTATGTAAATTGGGCCTCAAAGGTTCACATTCGGTCAAGCTGTTGGAACGTGTTGAACTTGCCAGCCAATCAACTTCTCCCAGATGCATGTCATATGATCTCAGATTTCCCATCCAGTTGTGGTGACATAGGTCAAAATGGATTTTGGTGAAGGGAAGTTTTATTTTTCCTTTTGGAAAAAGGCAGGGATTGTATCCTATTATTACTGTTTATCAGATGACTGTTGTACACATTATAGCCTGCCACTGCTTAGCTAACCTTGTTTTAACACAGTATAATACTGTTGAAATATACACACCAGGATCAATATATCAGGGTTACGTAACTTTTGTTTGGTTTCATTCTGTTCTTCCTGTCAAAGCAACAAATCAGAGGATGAGTAGTATAGGGGTTGTAGGGCGCTCTTTTTTTTAGACTTCTGTTCAGATGTTGTATCATAATCATTTTAGCAATAAGCAAGGTAAGAATCTGGTAACCCAAACAGCCTGTGATAGTGATCGAGGATGTTGTGATAGTTTGTGATCGCGATGCGCATGTTGTGCCTCAGGACCCTGACGAGCGTAAGCCGCTGATCCCCCACCCGAACCCCGACAGCAAGCCCCTCAACGGCACAGAATGGAACTCCAATGTACCCTCAGCCCGCACAGACGAACAGGCCTTACTCACATCCATCCTTACCAAGACAGCTCTGTAAGACACAAYCACACAAACATTCTCTTTCTCCTCCATCATCATGGGGTTTATTTATTTGGGATTGAATTCTGCTGAATATCWGCCCGTCTTTCCATTTCTTAGGAACATCATCGACGTCTCGGCTGCGGACTCACAAGGCATGGAGCAGCATGAGTACATGGACAAAGCTCGGCAATACAGGTGGGTGTGTGGAGGTACTTGCTTAATGTGTATGTGGGTTTTGACTGGCCTTGTTTATGTGTTTCAGTACTAACCTGTCTTTTATTGTGTTTTCAGTACAAAACTGGCCTTGTTGAGTAACAGTCTGTCTCAGAAGAAGCCCCTCCCTCTCCCTTCACTCACCAYCCAGCCGCACCAAGTGCTCGCTAGTGATCTGGTGCCATARTCGGATGTACAACAGGTGCACGCTCGCGCACACACACACTAGGGGTGTAACGTTTCATGGTTTGGTACATGGAAACCATGGGTTTGATGTATTTGATACAATTCAATTGATTCTACTCCAGTCATTACCACGAGCCCATCCTCCCCAATTAAGGGGCCACCAACCTCAGGTGTTGCCTGGTCACTTTTACCCCTACCTGTACATATTACTCCAACTACCTCGTACCACTGCACATTGGTACCGGTTCTCCTTGTATATAGTCTCATTACTACCTGCAAAGAGCTGCTTGAATGCAGAGGGGAGACAAAGTTGTGGTGTTTTTTTGCATCTCCGTCTTGGTCAGGTGGTAGGAATACTGCGGTGATGTCAGTGTAAATGTGTCAACATGTTGAGGGAACATACTTCCTCTGTCCATCGCTGTTGTAAGCTACTGGGAAACCAAAATGTTCCCAAACTGAAGATTTTAAATGATGATGGAGAATCCTCCTGGTTTATCCGCCCGACTTCTTGCCATCGTACAGAACTAGCTCCTGGCTCCACCTCATAAAATGTGTCAATTAAGATTAGAATTTTCATTACAACGTGCGCATAAGCTCATTGTTTTAATGGAATAGCCTGAAATTGTACATTTTTTTCCCAGCTCAGATTTACTCAAGCAATACAACTGTGTAGGCATAGCCTATAGGCCTAGTGTTTTTTTCTCTTCYTGTTTCTGTTTTTACAATGCGGACCGAACCGAGGTTCCCGTACCGAACGTTTCGATACGAATACATGTATCGTTACACCCCTAATACAGACACACACACACAGTGCCATTCTCAGATGTTCATCAGGACATCTTTCTATTACAGTCATGTGCTTTCCCTGTCCATAAACCTGTTCGTGTATGGCAGCTCTGGAACAACAAATGCATTATGTAGCTGATTGATGCGTGTTAACCTCATTTGTTCTAATTGTTTGACAGGTGTCCAAGATAGCTGCCTATGCTTACAGTGCAATCTCTCAGATCAAGGTGGACGCTAAAGAAGAGCTAGTGGTTCAATTTGCCATCCCCTGATCTGCCCTCTGGCCTCCATAATACTCCTCCCGTCCTGTCCCCAATGCCCACACTGCATCTATGTGTCCCAGTCCCTGTGCTACCCAGCTATGCCACCAGGAACCTGCTGAGGACTATGACAACCAGGCCTCCCCTGCTGAAAGGGTTAACCCACCTTGCCCTGCACCCCTCAGAACCACCTTTCAAAGCCACCATTCATCCTTCTTTCACCAGCCGTCAAATGTTATGGCAGTATAATGGTGTTAGGGAAGTCTTTGTTTTTGTTATTTTAAATGTTGTTGTTTGAAGAGTGACTGAGTCTGACTGAATAAACGGTTAGCTAGCTGCATGGCTAGGCTGCTGGTGGTGTTAGCGCTGGCTGTGAGTTATTCAGGAGTAGCTAACCTCGTCTGATATGCAGCTCATGTAACTAACTAACTAACCACAGCTAGGAAAAGAGGGTGATTATGCATGTCCAAATGTAGCACAGGAACAGGGTTAAAAAAGATGTCCACAGCCAGCCAACCCACTACGGTGAGCATGGGGATGCTGTTCTGACACTTTGTGGACCGGTCACCCAGAACACACATCCCACCCCTCATGTCATCAATATGAATTTCTAGAAAGAGCCCTCACTATAGTGTTCCTTATCTTTGTTCAAATCCTTAGATTGACCTAATGTAAGACAACTGGGTTGTGCAGGTTTAAAAACAGGAGGGACTTAGTTCAACTATAGTACCTAAGTTCAAATCTGATATGACCCGTATGAGTCTTCTCTTGAGTTCAGCTCATGTTGGCAGAGTGCAGGGGTGAATGGGGGGTGGGGACAGCGGTTGGAATCCACATGGGTTTCTCTGATTTCTGGGGGAAACATGCTTAGCACTTCAATAATTTAGCTGGCAGTCCTTGAATTCATATCTTTAGACTTCACAGAAACAATACAGCTGGGGGTGGGCACTGGATGGAACCAGGCTTGGGGGGAGGGGGTGGGTCTAGGTGGGGGGAGGGTTTGGGGGCTTGTAATGTAAATGAATCAGTGAAGTGTTGATGCCTTCTATGTACAGATTTATGTGATTCCGTCAGAAGCAAGAAATGGATTGTATGCACCTCCCCATTGTAGAGTCTGTTGGTCAGGATTGGCTAAAGCTCCAATGAAGTTGTTTTAGGAGCCAATCATAACTAAGGATACAGCAGCCCATTTTTTATGACATAAAAGGAAAAAAACTTAACACCCAAGTTTGTTTGAATTTTTAAACAAAACTGATTGTGACGAGTTACTCACATTAACCAGGAACTGAAAGCTGTCATGGCAGTTTGAGATAAACAACCATAACCTGTGAGTATCACCTAAATTAAAATGATCAGAGGCGTTGTAATTATTTATTTATGTTTTAAGTGTATTTATGCTCCGGGGTGAGTGTGTTTGTGGGTGGGTGCCTCTCTGGGGTCTTTAAAGGGATGATCTACAAGGCCGTGTTTATTTTCCACTTTTTGCAGTGTGCTTGTTTTGTTACTTCAGTGTGCAATAGTACCAGGATAACATTGTTCATTTCTTAGGCTAGTACCAAAAGGTTTATTAAGATATACTGTTAATACATTTTTTTCCCCCAATTAATGAATTCATTAAAGACTTTCAACCATAAGACTGGTGTTCTGTAGGTCTGTATAGAGAGAATTGTGTGGGGTATCATTACAACAAACCTAATGAACACTATCACATCTTATGTAGTGTGTACTGTAAGTAATGGATACGATTCTTTTTTAAACTTTCGATGAAGACTTTGTTTACCATGATAAGGATTATTCAGTACGTCTCATACCTGCTGATCCACCAGTGGTAAAGGGTCAATTCTCAGATCCATATTTCAACACAAAGTAACACCTACAAAAGTGTGCATTGGGGAGAGTGAGTGAGAGGGCTCTATTCCTGGTTGGTCAATGGTTCAGTTCAATAATTATACAGGTCAAGGTCACATCTACTGTAGATGTACTATTCCTTCTTCCCCAACTCTGACAGACACCAGACAGAGTTTCTGATGAGTAGATTTGTATTGTACTTTTATATGATGCGTCAGGTCATAATGGTCTTCTGATGTAAGCCTGTGGTTCTGGAACTCTGGTTGGTTGGCATGATGATTGCCCCCCCATCGTTTCTGTGGTGACAGGCCAGTTGTCCTGGTTCTTCCTGGTGTTTTGCTGTGGTTGCTGGGATGGTGCCAGACCTGGGCCATGATTCTATCCTGGCCCGTTACAGCGCAGAAGTCCAACAAGTGAGGCAGAGCTGCATTCACATACCCCCTACACACGTTCTCATTACTGGGTGTTTGTCCGGGTACACACACTTCTGTTTTCTCTTGACCATAAGGCTCCAGAACTGAACACATCTATACATACAGTGACTATACAAACTGTAAACTGGTAGTAACTTAACACTGAACAGAGAGGGAGAATGCCCAAAAACTCAGTAGGAGTTTAGTGTTGCTATGCAGACAGGCAGAGAGTCGGTGTGTAACTAGACCCTGATCTCTCTGCTCCTTTTAAGCACCTGTCAGAATGCTATGCAGCTGCAACGAACTCAGCACCTGTTACACATAGGGCTCAGAGCCACATAGCCCTCGGTGAACACACAGAATTTAAACAGCACTGGGAGATCACACGAAGAGTATGAGTGGAATAAACCACCCCTGTAACCCACCCCCCATGTGGGGCTTAGTGGTGGCCTATATTTGCGTGTGGGTGTGTGTAGATTTGGGTTTGTCCTCACCTTTCTCATGTCATGCCTGTGCTGCTAAGTGTGTGTACCTGTAGCTCCCCTCATTCTCCATTGTGTTGCTGTGCAGGGTGAGTCTATGTAGGAAGGGCAGGGCGGCCAGCTTATCCACCTCTGAAAGGTTACAGATGCTGTTACCATGGAGATACACCCACAGTTCCTTCAGCTCTACTAGGACCTGGGAAACAGAGTACACACACACACACACACACACACACACACACACGACACCACACACACACACACACACACACACACACACCACACACACACACACACACACAGGCTTTAGGCCCTTAAATGTAGGGTGATCACTACTAATGTACGATCAGTGGTTCCCAAACTTTTTAATAGTCCCGTACTCCTTCAAACATTCAACCTCCAGCTGCGTACCCCCTCTAGCACCAGGGTCAYCGCACTCTCAAATGTTGTTTTTTGCCATCATTGTAAGCCTGCCACACACACACTATACGATACATTTATTAAACATAAGAATGAGAGTTGTTGTCACAACCRGGCTCGTGGGAAGTGACAAAGAGCTCTTATAGGACCAGGGCACAAATAATAATATAATAATCAATAATTTTGCTCTTTWTTAAACCATCCTACATATKAWACCTTGTTTGTTCATCGAAAATTGTGAATAACTCACCACAGGTTAATGAGAAGGGTGTGCTTGAAAGGATGCARATAACTCTGCAATGTTGGATTGTATTGGAGAGAMTCTCAGGCTTAAATCATTTTCCACACACAGTCTGTGCCTCTATTTACTTTTCATGCTAGTGAYGGCCGAGAATCAACTCTCACATAGGCACGTGGTTGCAAAGGGCATCAGTGTCTTAACAGCCAATTTGCCAAGGCAGGATACTCTGAGCGCAGCCCAATCCAGAAATCTGGTAGTGGCTTCTGATTAAATAACATTTTCACAGAACRGCTTATTGCAATTTCGATGAGGCTCTTATTCAGATATCGGTAACTGGACTGGAGGCAGGGCTTGAAAGGGATAACGAATCCAGTTGTTTGTGTCATCGGTWTTGGGAAAGTACCTGCGGAATTGCGCACCCAACTCAGGTGCTTCGCTATATCACATTTGACATTGTCCGTAAGCTTGAGTTCATTTGCACACAAACAATCATACAATGATGGAAAGACCTGTGTGTTGTCCTTGTTAATGCAGACAGAGAAGAGCTCCAACTTCTTAATCATAGCCTCAATTTTGTCKKGCACATTGAATATAGTTGCGGAGAGTTCCTGTAATCCTAGATTCAAATCATTCAGTGGAGAAAAAACCTCACCCAGATAGGCTAGTCGTGTGAGAAACTCGTCATCATGTAAGCGTCAGACAAGTGAAAATTATGGTCAGTAAAGAAAACTTMAAGCTTGTCTCTCAATTTTAAAAAAACYTGTCAATACTTTGCCCCTTGATAACCAGCGCACWTCTGTATGTTGTAAAAGCGTTACWTGGTRGCTGCCCATATCATTGCATAGTGCAGAAAATACACYAGAGTTCAGGGGCCTTGTTTTAACCAGGTAGAACCAGTTGAGAACAAGTTCTKATTTACAACTGCGATCTGSCCAAGATAAAGCAYAGCAGTGRGACACAAACAACACAGAGTTAWCCATGGGATAAACAAATGTACAGTCAATAACACAATAGAAAAATCTATATACAGCGTGTGCAAATGTAGTAAGATTAGGGAGGTATGGCAATAAATAGGCCATAGTGGCGAAATAATTACAATTGAGCAATTAAACACTGGAGTGATAGATGTGCAGAAGATGAATGTACAAGTAGAGATACTGGGGTGCAAAGGAGCAAAAAAATACAGTTGAAGTCGGAAGTTTATCATACCTATCTATCTCCTCTGCTGTAGGGTTAGGGGGTGTTTATCAGCTCTGAGATCCCCCCTCCATTATATTTATTTGTTTAAGGGGTTAGGGGGTGTTTATCAGCTCTGAGAATCCCCCCCTCCATTATATTTATTTGTTTAAGGGTTATCCTGATCTCTCCTTCGTCTGGCTGTGGACTGATGCAGGATGAAGCCTGTTTGTTTATGTTTGCCTGACCTTATAGGAAGTCATTGGATCCCGAGTGTGTGTGTGTGTGTCGTTGTGTGTGTGTGTGTGTGTGTGTGTGTGTGCCTAGTTTACGATTTGTTTACTATAAATGAGGTCCTGAGAGTATAGACCACCATAAGATTTACAGTTGAAGTCAGAAGTTTACATACACTTAGGTTCAGTCATTAAAACTTGTTTTTCAACACTCCACAAATTTCTTGTTAACACACTATAGTTTTGGCAAGTCGGTTAGGACATCTACTTCGTGCAAAACACAAGTAATTTTTCCAACAATTGTTTTCAGGCAGATTATTTAACTTATAATTCACTGTATCACAATTCCAGTGGGTTAGAAGTTTACATACATTAAGTTGACTGTGCCTTTAAACAGCTGGAAAATTCCAGAAAATGATGTCATGGTTTTAGAAGCTTCTGATAGGCTAATTGACATAATTTGAGTCAATTGGAGTGTACCTGTGGATGTATTTCAAGCCTACCTTCAAACTAGTGCCTCTTTGTTGACATCATGGGAAAATAAAAGAATCAGCCAAGACCTCAAAAAAATTGTAGACCTCCACAAGTCTGGTTCATCCTTGGGAGCAATTTCAAACACCGAAGGTACCACGTTCATCTGTACAAACAATAGTACGCAAGTATAAACACCATGGGACCACGCAGCCGTCATAACGCTCAGGAAGGAGATGCGTTCTGTCTCCTAGAGATAACGTACTTTGGTGCGAAAAGTGCAAATCAATCCCATAACAACAGCAAAGGACCTTGTGAAGATGCTGGAGGAAACAGGTACAAAGTATCTATATCCACAGTAAAACAGTCCTATATCGACATAACCTGAAAGGCCGCTCAGCAAGGAGAAGCCACTGCTACAAAACCGCCATAAATAGCCAGACTACGGTTTGCACCTGCACATGGGGAAAAGATCGTACTTTTTGGAGAAATGTCCTCTGGTCTGATGAAACAAAATAGAACTGATGACCATCGTTATGTTGGAGGAAAAGGGGGAGGCTTGCAAGCCGAAGAACACAATCCAACCGTGAAGCACAGGGGTGGCAGCATCATGTTGTGGGGGTGCTTTGCTGCAGGAGGGACTGGTGCACTTCACAAATAGATGGCATCATGAGGAAGCTAAATTATGTGGATATATTGAAGCAACATCTCAACATCAGTCAGGAAGTTGAAGCTTGGTCGCAAATGGGTCTTCCAAATGGACAATGACCCCAAGCATACTTCCACAGTTGTGGCAAAATGGCTTAAGGACACACAAGTCAAGGTATTGGAGTGGCCAACACAAAGCCCTGACTCAATCCTTAGAACATTTGTGGGCAGAACTGAAAAAGTGTGTGTGAGCAAGGAGGCCTACAAACCTGACTCACATGCTCTGTCAGGAGGAATGGGCCAAAATTCACCCAACTTATGTGGGAAGCTTGTGGAAGGCTACCGGAACGTTTGACCTAAGTTAAAAAATGTAAAGGCAATGCTACCAAATACTAATTGAGTGTATGTAAAACTTCTGACCCACTGGGAATGTGATGAAGAAATAAAAGCTGAAATAAATCATACTCTCTACTATTATTCTGACATTTCACATTCTTAAAATAAAGTGGTATCCTAACTGACCTAAAACAGGGAATTTTTACTAGGATTAAATGTAGGAATTGTGAAAAACTGAGTTTAAATGTATTTGGCTAAGATGCATGTAAACTTCTGACTTCAACTGTAAATAAAAATATGGGGTTGAGGTAGTTGGGTGGGCTTATTTACAGATGGGCTGTGTACAGGTGCAATGATCGGTAAGCTGCTCTGACAGCTGATGCTTAAAGTTAGTGAGGGAGTAATAAGACTCCAGCTTCAGTGATTTTTGCAATTGTTCCAGTCATTGGCAGCAGAGAACTGGAAGGAAAGGGGGCCAAAGGGAGTGTTGGCTTTGGTGATGACCAGTGAAATATACCTGCTGGAGCGGTGTGCTACGGGTGGGTGTTGCTATGGTGAGCTGAGATTAGGCGGGGTTTTACCTAGCAAAGACTTATAGATGACCTGGAGCCAGTGGGTTTGGCGACGAATATGAAGCGAGGGCCAGCCAACGAGAGCCAGCCAACGAGAGCATACAGGTCGCAGTGGTGGTTAGTATATGGGGCTTTGGTGCACAAAACAGATGGCACTGTGATAGACTACATCCAGTTTGCTGAGTAGAGTGTTGGAGGCTATTTTGTAAATGACATCGCCGAAGTCAAGGATCGGTAGGATAGTCAGTTTTACGAGGGTATGTTTTGCAGCATGAGTGAAGGATGCTTTGTTGCGAAGTAGGAAYCCGATTCTAGATTTAATTTTGTATTGGAGATGCTTAATGTGAYTCTGGAAGGAGAGTTTACAGTCTAACCAGACACCTAGGTATTTGTAGTTGTCCACATATTCTAAGTCACAACCGTCCAGAGTAGTGATGCTAGGAGCGGGCAGGTGCGGGCAGCGATCGGTTGAAGAGCATACATTTAGTTTTACTAGCATTTTAGAGCAGTTGGAGGCCACCGAAAGAGAGTTGTAGGGCGTTGCTCGTCTGGAGGTTAGTTAACACAGTGTCCAAAGAAGGTTTAATTTTATTAGGTTTAATTTTATTTTTGGCAGTGAAACGAGGCTACTCAGGCGAGAAAAACACTTCACCGAAATGTATAGCCCCGTTGGAAAATATAAATGGACTGTTTGAAAATGTGAATATACATATATTTTTTAAATGTAACAAATAAAAATAATAAATAAATTCAAAATGTTAATCACATTTTTATTTGCCGTACCCCCGACGGGATTGCGCATACCCCTGGGGGTACACGTACCCCAGTTTGGGAATACCTGTACTAGAGAATTTCATTTTACCACCCTGCCACCTGTGTCCATTCAGGGAGAGGCTTGTCTGAAATMACACAATATCGCCTATATAGTGCACTAGTTTTGTCTAGAGCCACCCTGTGTGCGTGACTGTGTGAACTTAACARACTGGGTCTATGTGTGAGATGTCYTTGAAGGACAGGTAGAAGAACCCAGGTGAGACGTATTATTAAAGCCAYGTCTGTGATGATGTTGTTGTTGTTGAGATGCAGCTAGCGGCTGCAGAACTTCTTCTCTGCATTTTGCTTCAGTGGTCGCAAGCCCTGGTTGAGCTCCTCCATCAGAGCTTCTGAGAGAAAGAGAGAGGTGTATGAGAGGACTCAGATGTGGCACTGAGAATAGGAGAGGATGACATTACTGTATTGAGACGCAGCCAGAAAAGGGATTAGAGAGTGTTGAGTAAAAAGTACAATGCTCTGAATTGCATCTCAATAGTGACTTTCTTTCCTTGTCTCCATTCCTTCATCTGCACGCATAGTAATGTGAAATAACTGTTTCTGGTTTACCTGTCATTGAGCTGAGGCATTTGAATAATAAATCCAGWGGATTTCACAGCCTTTTGGCTAACCTGTATGATAATAAATATAATATTTGAATGTAACAAAAAACAGCTAGTTTAAAAGAGGTATCCCGAATCATCTTTGCACTTAGCCTAACGTTAGCTACTTTGTCCATGCTCAAACAATGTATTTTCACTTGACTTCATCTATATGCCTAATTTCAGGGCATACACAACACAATGACATAGCTAAGTTTCTTCATGAAGAACTAGACTTCTGGCTACTATGCATGCAACATTATTTTYCTAACTTACCCCTTAAAACCCACACAGAGTTTGCTAGCTATCATGTTGCAAGACACTTGTTTTTATTTTCATCACAATGAGCGAGAACTCCAGGATGGAGTCCAGGATGCTGGCCTTCTAGGCCAGAGTTCCTCTGTCCAGTGTCTGTGTTCTTTTGCTCATCTTAATCTATTATTTTTATTGGCTAGTCTGATTTGGCTTTTTTTGTGACTCTGCTAGAAGGCCAGCGTCCCAGAGTCGCCTCTTCACTGTTGACGTTGAGACTGGTGTTTTCGGGTAAATTTAATGAAACTGCCAGTTGAGGACTTGTGAGGTGTCTGTTTCTCAAACTAGACACCTAATGTACTTGTCCTCTTGCTCAGTTGTGCACGGGGCCTCCCACCCTCTTTCTATCTGGTTAGAGCCAGTTTGCGCGTTCTGTGAAGGGAGTAGTACACAGCGTTGTACGAGATCTTCAGTTTCTTGGCAATTTCTCCATGAATAGCCTTCATTTCTCAGAACAATAATGTTTTTTTTCTGGCCATTTTGAGCCTGTAATCGAACCCACAAATGCTGATGCTCCAGATACTCAACTAGTCTAAAGAAGGCTAGTTTTATTGCTTCTTTAATCAGAACAACAGTTTTCATCTGTGCTAACATAATTGCAAAAGGGTTTTCTAATGATCAATTAGCCTTTTAAAATTATTAACTTGGATTAGCTAACACAACGCGCCATTGGAACACAGGAGATATTCCATGCTTATGTAGATATTCCATGAAAAATCTGCCGTTTCCAGCTACAATAGTCATTTACAGCATTAACAATTAACAATGTGATATTAATGGACAATTTTTTTTTGCTTTTATTTAAAAAAAACAATGACATTTCTAAGTGACCCCAAACTTTTGAACGGTAGTGTATGTATTGAAAAAAATTGTCCCTTAAATTCAATTAAATTCAGTAGGACATCTGCTAGAGGCGTCACTACAGACCCTGGTTCGATTCCAGGCTGTATCACAACCGGCTGTGATTGGGAGTCCTATAGGGCGGCGCACAAGTGGCCCAACGTCGTCCGGGTTAGGGTTTGTCCGGGGTAGGCCGTCATTGTAAATAATAATTTGTTCTTAACTGACTTCCCTAGTTAAATAAAGGTTAAATAAATACATTTAAACAATCTGTTAGCATGCTCCAAACAATAGGCCTGAAACATCCATCCTCTGTCTGTCAGGCTGTGCGGAGACAGTCCATATCATTCACCATTAACAACAAGCCCCAGAAGGCAGCCTCCAAGAGTGGCAACCTACAGAGAGGCTTGAATAAGATTTCCAGCTCCGCCTGTAAATCCCCAGGACACGCTTCACGCAAGTCTCCAGGGAACACCAGCTCCCACGGTCCGGAGCTTGTCCCACAGTTGGGCCGGGAGTGTGAAGTACCAACAGCTGGGAGGGAAGGCACAGAGGATGTCCCCAACGGACTAACAACAGCAAGTCCCCAAAGATTCCCACCAGCACACGCAAGGTGAGCACTACTTCCTTACACCAGACAAGCAACATATGATCATATGCCTACGAGATGATTTGTAGCAACAATGGACACACTGTTTGACCCGCCCCATATCAGACCATGTGTATAACTACAGCGCTACTGTGTGTTTAGGAACTTGTGGTGCTGGTTGGAAAGCGGTCTCATCTGAACCGTTTTTTAAAATCGGTTCTGATTATCACTCAGCTGGTTCTTCAACACTGGGCTGTGTTGCAGGGGCATGTCTGTRTGGAGGGCTTTCTGTCACGGTGAATGTGGGGGCTGTCTCACAGCATTTCCCAAACTCGGATRGTCTCTAACCAATCAGATTATCTAAGCCAATGACGAACTTTCAAAATGCTTCAAATTAGTGGATTTGGCTATTTCAGCCACACCRGTTACTCACAGGTGTATAAAGTCGAGCACACYGCCATGCAATCTCCATAGACAAACATTGACAGTAGAATGACCTTACTGAAGAGCTCAGTGACTTTCAACGTGGCACCGTCATAGGATGCCACCTTTCCAACCAGTCATTGTCAAATTTCTGCCCTGCTAGAGCTGCCCCAGTCATCTGTAAGTGCTGTTATTGTGACTTGGAAACATCTAGGAGCAATAATGGCTCACCCATGAAGTGGTAAGCCACACAAGCTCACAGAACGGGACTGCTGAGTGCTGAAGCGCGTAAAAATCCTCTGTCCTCAGTTGCAACACACTAATGAGTTCCAAACTGTCTCTGGAAGCAATGTCAGCACAAAAACTGGTTGTGGGAGCTTCATAAAATGGGTTTCCATGGCCAAGCAGCTGCACACAAGCCTAAGTTTTGTCCAGTCTCTAATTCCTGTGTAGTAGAACCCAGAAGCAGACCAGGAAAAGAGAAGCAGAGTAAGACGAGGTGAGTATTTATTTACAAGTTTAAATGTAGTGATAGAAAAATCCAAGTAGCGGAGCGGGCAGCGGAGTGAGTTGATGGAATTGAGTAAGCAGATCCAAGGAAGTAACTGAAGTCACCGACGACCCGTAGGGATGGGATGAGTGTCCGGGTAATGACTGTAAGACAGAAAAAACGGAGGTAAGTTCAAAGCAAGCAAGACGTACAAAACAAACTATCAAACTGAGGCTGATACGCTGGCACAAAACGATACTGTTCATGGCTAACGATCCGGCAGGGAATGGATGTCAGGTCAGCGCTTATGAAGTGGAGGGTGATGATCAGGACCAGGTGTGCAGATAGCTGATGGGATACAGGTGCGGGTACTCAGAGATCCTCCAACTAGCTACGTCGCCCGGCAACCAGAAGGGTGCGTTCCAGGACACCGGAAAAAAAACACTCCAGGACAGAACACAGGCAAAAACAGACTCAGGAAGCGGATTCGTGACAAAGTTAACCTTGTGCAACGCTAAGCGTCGGCTGGAGTGGTGTAAGCTGCACCATTGGACTCTGGAGCAGTGGAAACGCGTTTGCTGGAGTGATGAATCATGTTTTACTGGCTTTGGCAGATGCAAAAGTTTGACACCAATCAGGCCCGAGGACTGGGTTGCCCATCCCTGAGCTATATTGTCACAAGTAGGGTATTTCATTTATTTATGTTAGAAGTTTGGATCACATGTATGTCTTATGTAGTTAGATTGTAAGGATGTATGGATAAACATGTATTTAAGTTTAAATAGTCATCCAACCAAAACTGTAAACACGCATTGATAATAACCAATGATAGTTGCGACATCAACCATCTATGTGCAACAGAAGATCGTCTCCCCAATGCTTTGGTTATGACTTCAAGTTGCAATTGGGGAGGAGCAACTTCAGAAATGTATACTGAAAAAATATATAAATGCAACATGCAACAATTTCAAAATTTGTTCCCACTGGGGAGCCAGGTCCAGCCAATCAGAATTAGTTTTTCCCCACAAAAGGGCTTTATTACAGAAATAAATACTTCTCAGCACCCCACACCCCTTCAGATGATACCGCAGGTGAAGAAGCCAAATGTGGAGGTCCTGGGCTGGCGTGGTTACACGTGGTCTGCTGTTGTGAGGCCGGTTCAACACTCTGCCAAATTCTCTAAAAAGACGTTGGAAGAGCGAAAATATGGGAGAATGGAGAGAAAATAACATTAAATTATCTGGCACCAGCTCTGGAGGCCATTCCTGTAGTCAGCATGCCAATTGCACACTCCCTCAAAACTTGAGACTTATGTGGGACTGTGTTGTGTGAAAATGCACATCTTAAACTTCCCTTTATTGCCTCCAGCCAGCACAAGAGGCACCTGTTTAATGATCATGCTGTTTTTAGCTGTTTAATGAACTTCCTTGATATGTCACACCTGTCAGGTGGATGGATTATTTTGGCAAATAGGAAATGCTCACGTTTGAGAGAAATAAGCTTTTTGTGCGTATGAAAAAATTTGATATTTTACTTCAGCTTTGAAACATGGGAACAACACTTTACATGTTGCTTTTATATTTATGTTCAGTATAGTTGCAAGTCCGACTTMTTTTATAGCCATAATGCAACACATTTGAAAAGCGGAGGACAACGTTGGTCAGCGTCTTCACAAAAAGTGATCCGCTCGAATTCGCCCATTGACTTCTCTTGCCACGTTCAAGTATTATTCGGAACTAGGAAACTCAGAAATGTCCGACTRGCTAACCTATTGTAGTTTACCATGACGCGTTTAACGAATTAACAAATCAGACATTTTCTAGTTTCCTAGTTCCGACTAGCACTTGAACGCGGCATCAACCCCCAAATCCCGGCCTGGTCTGTTTGATCTGCTTCGCCAGCGTTCCCGGTAGTATCGCGATGTTGCGCGTCTGGGTTTAGAAACTGTATCCTCTTTTTAAGTGGAAAGCGGAAGTAAAGTCCGACATTTTGAAAAGGTGGGAGGTAAGAGAGCTGGTAGGTTAGTAGTGTTGTGASTAGGGTATTATAACTTTCTAAATGTACTTGCCTGTATAGTTTTGGGATCATTTTCAAATGCGCACCCAATAGGCGTTGAAAGCATTGTTTACATTCTGTACAGGACGTCGATATGCCAGTGTCACAACTTGCTTGGTATGTAACGTTAGCTAATGCAACACATACGTTAGCACTAGGCCTTAGGGCAGCCAACCTACTTRTTTTCAACTCCCTGCTACTTCATTAATTTGACCGACGGCACCAGAATAATCTCTCCCCCTTCACAGGAGGTTCGGGATTTGAGCCTGTCGGGGGAACCGAAATGGACTCGGATTCAGAAGTGGAGGGGTGAGTGGACCGGRACCACTGTCTGTTAGGCCTCCGGAAAGAGTGTTTGAACGATTAGCGTCAGTTGAATATACGTCAGTGTGTTGCGGTGTTGTTGGACAAATATCAAATGAGTCATTTGAGCTATATTCCCTTCTCTGTCATCTCAATTTATGTTTTTTAAAATAGCTAGGCAGCCGGCGACAAACTACCTGGTCAGAGAAACATGTAAAGACTTGTTGTTAGCAGACTTATCATAACTGATGGTGTTTTGAATAGAACCTTTCCAGGTCCCAAAAATATTTTGTGACACCAACCACAGCATACACAACTAGTAATACACGTTTTGGAAAAAGTTACTAGTTGTTATTTCCTGGGATGATGTCAGGATCCTACAGGGGAGCCGGAACCAGGAGAGACCTCCCTCTAGCTATGGCTCCATGAAGAGTGATGAGGAGGAAAAGGACGAGAACATCACAGAGGCTCAGCGCTCATTTGGCAAATCGGAACTACACACCTTCACTACATATACAGGGTATATATACACACACACACACACACACACACACACACACACACACACACACACACACACACACACACACAGCTTGCCTGTCAAACCTGACTGACCACCTAAAGTGCCTTCAGAAAGTACTCACACCCCTTGACTTTTTCCACACTATGTGGTGTTACAGCCTGAATTTAAAGAAGTTCTTTTTTTCTTAAGCCAAATCTCATTTTTGATTTAATGGCAAGAAAACTTATCCTTTAAGATGGATTAAATTGAGCTTTGAGTCAATAAGATTTCAATCCCTTTTGATATGGCAAGCCTAAATAAGTTTAGGAGTAAAAATGTGCTTAGCTCACATAATAAGTAGCATGTGTTTAACATGATTCTTGAATGACTACCTCACTCATCCCCACAAATACAATTATCTGTAAGGTCCCTCAGTCGATCAGTGAATTTCAAACACAGATTCAACACAAAGCATTGGGACGTTTTCCATGCCTCGCAAAGAAGGGCACCTATTGGCAGATGGGTAAAAAAAAAAAGCAGACATTGAATATCCCTTTGAGCATGGTGAAGTTATTAATTACACTTTGGATGGTGTATCAATACACCCAGTCACTACAAAGAGACAGCGTCCTTGGTAACTCAATTGCCAGAGAGGTAGGAAACCGCTAAGGGATTTCACCATGAGGCCAATGATGACTTTAAAACAGTTAGATTTTAATGACTGATAGAAAACAGGATGGATCAACAACATTGTATATTACTCCACAATACTAACCTACATGACAGAGTGAAAATAAGGCTGCCTGTACTGAGTAAAACACATTCCTAAAATGCATCCTGTTTGCAATAAGGCTCTAAAGTAAAACCTCAAAAAAAGTGGCAAAGAAATTAACTTAATTTCCTGAATACAAAAGCATTATGTTGGGACAAAATCGATGCTTGAAAATCTATGGCAATACTTAAATGGCTGTCTAGCAATGATCAACAACCAATTTGACAGAGCTTAAATAATTCTAAACGGAATATGTGCAAATATGTGACAATCCAGGTGTGCAAAGCTCTTAGAGACTTACCCAGAAAGACTCACAGCTGTAATCACTTCCAAAGGTGATCCTAACATCTATTGACTCAGGTTGTGAATACTGATGTCAATCAGGTATTTCATTTGAAATAAAGTGATTTTTTTTGTTTACTTTGTCATTATGTGTGTTGAGTGTCGAGGGTGAGAAATCAATTTAATAAGCCAAGGGGAAGAATATTTTCGGAAGGCACTGTATGCTATCGCTGGGTATTACTCACACAGTGTGACCACATAACACTATCAGATTGTTTCCTGGTTGGCTTGGCTCTCCCCAATGTTGCCCTAATCTATGACGTACTTTTAAAGGTTTGAAATGCAACTTCCATCCATTCTCCTGTCCTGCCGTTGAGGTTGTGCTGATGCAGTCTTGTTCCTCCAGGGTCCAGCTGAACCGCAACGTGTCTCCAGAGACGGTCTTCACTGAGACACACACCAGCAGTCTGTCAGCAAGCACCCCCAAGAGGGAACCTTCGTCACAGAGAGGTCTCAGACACACACACACACACACACACACACACACCACCACACAACACACACACACACAGTTGCTTATCAGGTAAATTCTCTCTGTAGACGTGCGGAGGAGGAGGAAAAAAGGGATGAGAGCAGCCCCATCCAGGTAGACTCCCCTGAGCCCCCGCCCTCCGTCGAGCCTGAGACGAATCACAGGAAGAGGGTGATGACGAGCAACAGCCAGGCAAGCTGCACCCTGAATTCGACCTGCCCTACATATTCAAGGTGTGTGAGCATGTTTTCACCAATGTGAATATCTGTCTGATCTGTGATTCTCTTGCTATGAGAGTATGCATGTAACTCTCTCCTCCCCTTCCTCTCTGTAGTCCATGCAGAGTTGTCTGACATCCCTGTTGGTCCTGAGTTACACCTGTTTAAGCGCTACTTATGTGGCCACCCCTCCTTCACCATGACTGACCTGGAGGAGAGCGATACGCTGGACATAGTGGATAAGATGCTGGAGCGCTTCGGTAAAGACGACCACAAATTACAGTCACACCCTGTTAGTGCACTGCTTACTACAGTCACACCCTGTTAGTGCACTGCTTACTACAGTCACATCCTGTTAGTGCACTGCTACTACAGTCACATCCTGTAGTGCACTGCTTACTACAGTCACATCCTGTTAGTGCACTGCTTACTACAGTCACACCCTGTTAGTGCACTGCTTACTACAGTCACATCCTGTTAGTGCACTGCTTACTACAGTCACACCCTGTTAGTGCACTGCTTACTACAGTCACACCCTGTAGTGCACTGCTACTACAGTCACATCCTGTTAGTGCACTGCTTACTACAGTCACACCCTGTTAGTGCACTGCTTACTACAGTCACACCCTGTTAGTGCACTGCTTACTACAGTCACATCCTGTTAGTGCACTGCTTACTACAGTCACACCCTATCCTTCCG